>NC_050185.1:10492500-10580000 GCF_008315115.2 Sander lucioperca | reverse complement strand
TAAAACTTATCACATTATGTGAATTTGCTTCTCCTCTTTATATTCGTGGCATGAAACGAATGGGCGAGATAAACATCTGAACATAATGTGTGAAACCTTTTCAAAGACGCTGCAGTAGTACACTAAGATCTTTAGGCAAAATGTACACCGGTGACCTAAAATGAACTTCAAATGAGGTTTATTAATTATCAGGTGAATTTAATTCAGCCACTGTTTGAGTGCTACACTGTCTGCTGCACAGTCCTTTTTTTTTTTTTTTTGAAGACCCTTGTCTATTTTATATAGCTGATTCACATGACTTGAGCTTTTATCTGTCTATTATGACAAAAGGTCACTTTTAAGAATTGGGTGTGGCTACACTTTGTATTTCAGATGAAGAAAAAAAGAAAAGAGAAGGGTTTCACAATATGGGGCCCGGCCCCTGTGTGTGTGTGTGACCTACATGTGATTCAGATCTTTAGCTCAGGGTGTTGGCTGCATGGGCATTACGGTACAATGCAGTTTGTTTTTGTAAGAGTAAAATACACAATACAGCAGAAGACGATAAACGAGCACGTCGGCTCTGATGCTGAATTGAAAAGAGCCCTCCCAGACTGGGTTGCTTCTTCCTTTGATGGTGGTCATCTCAGTGTGATGGCAAGAGGCAAAACCTAATCATGGCTTGTGATACTGACCTGGACAGTGTCAGAGCTTACACAACCATTGTGATGCTTTTATTTTCAGGTTGGGTCCAGAAAACATCAATAGAATGAGTTACTTTTAGCTAAAACATCTTCTCATCTACTGCAGTGCTATTATTTTGTTGATATAATATGTATCTCATAAGAACACAAGAAAGTGTGATGCGCTTGGAAATCTGTAGGGAGATTCTGTTCATCTGCAGAGGACAGGGTCTCTAACAGAGCTGGAAGTGATTTAAGGGTTTGTTCAAGGACCCCTAAGCAGGGAGAATGAGTCATTATCACAGTGAAAAAGGATTTCTACACTCACTACACCAATCTGCTTCCCTGTTATGAGCGGTTATCCTGAATAATATGTGCTCTCACAGAGATTGTCTTTTTAAGCATCCAAATAAGCTGTATTTCACCGTACTTTAATCAGGCATGAAGCATAAACCCAGTGTGTCAACACTCAGCCGATGTGTAAATTAGTTAATGTGATTTCTTTTTTTTTATCCAGACAACTAATGATCTGGTGTTTCATCATTAGAAATGTAGATGTTATTAACCCACTTTCTTAGTCAGGCATCTATTCTGATTATACAGTATGTCAACTCATTTTTTCAGTTGACAGGCCCTCAGGTGGAAAAAGAGGCCATCTATAGCTGATATTGTGTCTTGTAGTTCAACTAAAATGTTAATCACCTTATGGGAAATTAACGTGTAGCTGTCAATAATGTCTGTCGTTTCAACTTTGGGATTGAAACATATCTACAGTCCTGTACTTTTGGTTTCTGTGGATGGATTAAAAATTAGACAAAATGGATATTTGGTCAAAGTGCAATTCAGTATTCTGCCATTTATTTTGCAAGCTGCTTTCCTCTTTAAAAAGAAACCTGAATGTAATGAGAGAGATTTGTGTGGTTTCAGGAGGAAGCTTTGGAAATATGGACAGCAGCATTTCATAACAAGTAAAGGAAATAGCGATAGAAATGGAGACATAAGGTCATTTTTTCCATGGACTGCTTGCGAAAGGCTACTTGAGTTCACAGAAAAAGAGTGTGCATAAGAGAGTGGCTGGTTGCGGTTCTACAAACACTCACTTGTGAATTAATTACAATGATAATATTCTTGTTATCGGCTCAAAAAGTTTCTTTGAGGGCATTGTAAAAGAATCCGCCCACTTCCACAGCCAGGAATTTAATCAAAGATGTAACCTATGATCTCAACTTCAGACAGCGTTACAAAAAAAGAGCTGCATTGCCCTTTCCACCCGTGTCCTAGAATTGTGACCCACATATTAGCTCACATACTACCTCTGGTAATTGCATCTTTTTTCCAGAGCAGCAGCATACAATATCAGGCCTGGAATAATTTGGTGATTCTTTTCGAATTCTTGAAAGAATATAATTATAAGGACATTTTTGAGAGTAGATACCTGGTGAAAGGATGTTTGTTTTAAAGGTCCACTTTCTCATTGAAAGGATGCGGCCACCCACAGTGAGGCTGTGCTGTGTGGGGATGTGTAATTACAAGGCACTTTGGGTAAAGTATCACCAAAATCATTGACAAATGTTGTACAAGCATGAAAAGAAAACGCAGAATAAGTGAAAGAAACCTACATAAAATGTACAGTTAGACTGAACAGAATCACTGCACACTAAAAATGATTGGAATAACTAATGTGTTATTAGTTATTATTTACCAACATTGTATGCTAATTTAGTCTTCATGTTTAATGTAGACTAAATTATTAGTAAATTATTTATGCCATCACATTTTAATCAGAGCCTAGAAATGATGTCTTCAGATTACCAAAGTGAAATTGAAAAATACTGTATAGGCAAGTTATATCTAGCAAATGTTATGTCAATTGTTCTTTGCTTGCAAATGTACATACATGATTAACAGAATATTCAAAAAGTAATTTTTGATAAACTAATTGATTACTTGACTTATAATTTCAGCACAAAAAAAAAAATACAAGCACATCATGATCGTTTACTTATGTGCAGTTGCAGCACGGGGAAAGGGCATGTGTTTTTTCCTTAGTGCACAGCAGGTGAGGATGTGTACTGCACTGTGACAGGATTGTCCAGTGGGTAAAGCTCAGTGAGTGCTGAGGGTTCAGCTGCTGCCCAGGGGAGGATTAGTGTGAAGCTGCTGTGTGGTTGAGACATACAGCACTCATGGGAAAGCACTGCTGAGGAGGGGCATGATGATATGTATCTTTACCGGCTGGTGCCTTTTTCCATGTGGTACTCAATGGAAGAAAATGCTGGTTTGGTCGAGAATGTTGCAAATAGTCCCTTTTTGTGATCCCAGTTTCCCTGCTCTGCTGTTGGATGACGTCTGAAGTTGTCAGTGCTGCTCCATCTCCACTGAATGTCAAAAATGTCCTTGACCTGAACGTTGCGTACCGTCAAACCAGCCGACATGGACATGTGAGAATGGACTGAAGAATGGTTATGTAGAAATGAGACACCATTTCCAGTATAGGGTGATTTTCTTCAGTTGCTGCAAGAAAACATCTTCTGCTGATGTGATGCTCTTATCTTTCTGACAAAGCTCAGGAGTGTGAAGCATTCATTAGAAATGTCTTTCACAGTTTAAGTTTGTATCGTGTACGTATTGCCAGTTATGTTAAATAAGGCTTAAGTTATATCTTACCAGTAGTTATCTTAGTTATATCAAATGTCATCTAACCATGACATTTCATACTGTGAATTACAGTACTTATTCTTCTTTTATCTCTTCAGATTTTCAGACCTCCCTGCTGCATTTCATGTCCTTAGGATTTTTTGTTTTATTAATGTCATTAGAGACATTATTTATATCAAATACAATTATATATAAAAACAGGGAAATAATACTTCAAAGCCTCAGCAGTAAATCATCATAGGATACATTCCTTATACCGCAAATAGAGAAATTATTATTATTTTTATTTTATTATTATTATTATTATATCTCTGTAGCCCATTTTTAGCCCAGTAATAAATCATGTATCACTGCAGTGCACAATGTCTTATAATGAGAAACAAAAGCTTACAGTGAGAAAGGTTGCCTGCCACTTTATTTATATTAATTAGATTAACAAATAGGCTTCTGAGGTGTGCATGAAAAATCTCCTGGACCTGAAGAAAACGGAAACCAGTGGCTTGATGGACATAACACATTGTTACCATGGGAACACAGAGCGAACAGCAGTGCCATAGTCTAATTAATGATAGTCAGTGCTTCAGCAGAGGGCCACGATGACATCATCAATACCAGTATTACAGATGCAGCTCGAGGCAATGTGGTTTAACGTCTAAGTAATTATTTAAATCACTGATGTAAAGGCAAGCAGTCTGGCCAAAGGTGTAGGATGTAAAGCACCCAACGCTGAACATGTATTATGTAGTGAGGCCTGCTTATGAGCACTAAATGTCATCTCATCATCCAATAGCATGACCTACATAAAAGAGCAGAACTAATCTCTATGTAGGCGGATGGTGAATAATGCAGTAAGATGTGGGAGATCTTTATGAATCTTAGATGTCTCACACTTGTTTGTCGCTGGCTTAGCAACAATTTAGTTTGAATGATTCTATATCATCACTCTAGCATTGTTTACTTATCTTATCTTATAGTTTTGTGCATACAGTGTGTAAGCTACCATATGACCGAGTAGATGACACAGATTTTTAGATGTTTTTTGAACATCATTTAATTAAAACAGCCATGAATTAGTTGACTTTGTCATGTTACATAACAAGTGGCAGCTGTTCCTGCATTAGTATGCCATTACACCTTTTTAAATTATTATTAGACATCACTTTAGAGGTACCACATATTCATTAGGTGAGATATTTATGTAACTAGACGAAGAGTCTACAGCCATGCATATGAGGCTGCACTTTGCTTTGAGCTAAATATCACACGCTAACATGCTCACAATGACAATGCTAACATGCATGTGTTTAACAGGTGTAATGTTCACAATGGTTACTATCTTAGCTTAGTTTGTTAGTGTGCTAATATTTGCTAAATAGCACTAAACACAAAGTACAGCTGAGGCTGATAGAAATGTCATTTTTTTTATATATCACGTAGTTGGTCATGATGAAACTATTTGACAAATTAGATTTTTTAACCTGATGATGGCACTAGACATTTTAGTCATTTTGGCACATTTCACAAAATATTAAAATTTTTCCTTAAAGGGACATGAATGTCTGTACTTAATTTCACGGCAATCCATCCAGTATAGGCTAGTTTTTGTGACATTTCACTTTAAATTTGCTCTATTATATTGGCCCAAAGGAAATTGTTTGTCAGGTGTAGACACTTCTTTATGGAGTCACTATAGGAAGTCTTTGTACTGTAAAATGTCCATGTTAGGGTTTGAGATATCATTGAAGAACACTTATCTTCTTTATGGCAGGCCAAGTGTCATTGTTGGAGCTTGCAGGAAAAAGAACAGGGGAACGCAAAAATTATTAAGAGACATTATGCAAATGTGTTACAATTACTACTAGGGCTGCCACCTCTTAGTCGATTAGTCGACTAATCGGTCGTTTTGGTCTTAGTCGACTAAGATTTCTTTAGTTGATGAGTCATTTTTTATGCTTATTCATGCTTAATTACTCATTTCCAAGAAACTTATGAGCATATTTCTGGTAAACACAAGATTTAAAGTGGTGCTTTTGCAGGATTAATTGTGGAGAAACTCAGTTTTACAGATGGTTCATTAACTACATTTATATTGTGCTTTTCTAGTCTTAATCACCTCTCAAAGAGCACAGCTCTGTCGATTACATCAACTAATCAGTTAATCGACAAAATCATATAAGTGTTAGTCGACTAAGAATTTCTTTAGTCGAGGACAGCCCTAATTACTACTACTGTTGGGAAGGAAGCCTAAAATGAAGCATGTTGAGCATGTTTTGCCTTTTAGTATGGTTTGGTGTAAAGCAATCACAGACTAGCCAGGTTGGTAAATACAAGTGTGCTGCGTCCAGTTTATTGACATCATGTTGCATGATTTCTGGGTGTTGAAGGTCAATGGAGCCACCATATCTCTCTGTGGTCTAAAAGCTGTTTTTTTACATCACTTATTCATCATCTGTCTTTTGTTTTTGATTATCATTTCTGTGAACAACATTGGATTGCGTCCATCTGTATCAAATTTCTTTAATTAAGTGTATTATTACATTTCTAGCTTTTGTAAATGTCAGTACTTTCATGTCAGCTTTTGGTTTTCAAGATCTGACAGCAATATAAACCAAGTCAGATCTCTCTATCTGGCTTCTTACTGCATGCATCCTTACATTTGATGTTATGTATGTTATGATGGTAATATTTTTATAAGTTTACATGCTTCTGGAGTTTCAAAATATTTAAGTTTGTATTTATTAGATGAAACTACACTTTAAAATCAGCATTTTATGTCAGAATAGAGTTAAAGGAGACATTAATAAGAGGGACTTCTTACTGATTTTGTTCTTCTTGTTCCCGCTGTTCTGCGCCTGTAAAACTTTGCTACGTCACTGTACAATGAATTTTGCAGTGAGTTCTGGATTGCTCTGGTTATTTCTGTGTTTAGATAGGGGTTTATTGTTATCAAAAACGCAAGGGAATGTACTGCAGTGTAGTAGAATTTTCTTATAACTGAAGCCTTAAGAAACCATAAGGGTGCATTAAAATTCAAACATCATGTATTTAGATGTAATTAATTATTAATAAAACAGTTAACTCTGCATACATGGGTTTATGTTATGAAACAAAAACAAATTTGCTTGTAAGTTTCAATGTATGTAAAAAAAAAAATCTTTATTACTTATAATCAGCACTCTGCAAGCATGGCATTTAAATGAGGCCACAACCAAGGATAGGACTGGAGCCCCTGGGTTGCTGCTGAGAGTAGAAAAAGTGTTAATAGTAACACATTTGACACTAGTTGCAGGCGCCGTCACATGCATAGGGAGTAATTTCATACCTGTTGTGTATTCACTGGGACAGCAACACCACTGCCGATGATTGAATGAAAGGAAATTGAAAAGAAAGGGCCTGTGTTGGGAACAGTGTAGCCTGGTGGCCTCGCTGCTGGCTAAACTGTAATATGCTAGGAAGTTTCAACACATACATCGCAGTGGAATAATGATTTATCTATCCTATGGGATTTACTGTTATTTTGTTCATAAACTCCAATATAAATAATAGTCTACTTTGATTTCAATATGAGAAGCATATATTGGTTGCTTGGTTAGAAGTTAAGCAGACACCCTACTTGACATCCATATATACTAAGTGCATTACTAAGTGCACTTCACAAGTTAGGTGTCACAGACTGTTTGCAAGAAAGGCCTCAAACTCTGTAGACTGATTGTGACTGACCGTCATGTGATGCTGATGCTAGACTGTGATTCTGTGGCTCAGTGTCTCACAAGCTGGTTAAAATGGCATCATACTGGTACCACATCACAAGCCAGATCAGCTGCAGTCTGAATCAACTGTGGGAAAGGGACCCACAGGGACCCACAAATTTAGAACACAAATTAAAGTTTACTGTGTCCCATGTGCAGCTCACATTAAACTGTGCACACAGTATTTAATATTACATCTTATGATTATTATTGATATTTGAGTGCATGTGCTTGAAGGGGATACAGAATAATTCAATCTTTAAAATGATTTGATGAACATGTTCAAAGAGCCAGCTCGTACTCACAGGACCAACACTGAAGCTCCATTATCTGTACTCTTCACTCACGTTACGATTGGCCTTTATCACACTTTATCATTTTTTTACTGATGCTTCTTGCTATTGCACTATCCCCTTTGCTGCTGTAACACTGCGAATGTCTAATAAATGACCAATAAAGGATTAGGGAAACTTTTCTATGCAACCTAAACATCCAAATTAAAAAGTTATGGAAGATGTGAGATTATATCACAGATGGCCACATCAAAGTAGAAGTTCAAAAATGTCTTGTAACATACAGCATTAAGGTTTTATCTAAATATCAAAGATCCTGACAGAAGTACACATTTTCTTATCAGAAGATTGTCAGACATAACTAGGTCAATACAGGCCAGAGGGAAAAATCCTTTAGTGTGATTATCAAGATGTAGCAGGTGGGGTCCTGGCGGATCAGTGTCTTAAGAGTTATAACATGAACAGTGATGTTCTCGGTTTGAATCATCAGACTCTGGACCCTTGTTGCATGTCACCCCCCACACTCAGAGTGCTTTTAGAGATGCTAGGGGTGTGGTTCTATGAATGACAAAGCTGCTAGTATGGCCATAGACTCTTAGTATTGTTCTAATGTAAACCATTTTTCTAAAAAAAAGAAAAAGAAAATGGCGAAAGTAAGTACACAGCTTTAAAATGACCTACCAGTGTCAGCTAGTGTGAAAATGCTCTTCTGTTTTGCAAAGAAGCCCACTAGACCATTAGATAATTCAGACTGTGAAAAGACTTGGACTGTCCAAGATTGCAATTGCTTCTGTTCAGATTTTGTTCTTTTATCAGCAAAAACACCGGATCACATTCATGGTCTGTCATAAAAATAACAAAATAGCCTAGTAACTAATGTCTTCCATTTACCTATTAAAAATCAGTTATCACAGCCAAATGACGGCTGGCTTTAGTTACTCAAAAGACAACTGGTGTTAATCCAATTCAGAATTTGTCTCCAACCTACTCTGTGGAGACTGAACAATTAACTGCGGAATGACTAATTTATGACATTCAAATACAGATAGGGTTGTTTAGAGTCTAAAGTTGCACCGCCTTCTTATTATATCAAAATAGTGTCTTGAAAAGTAAAGAGGCTGTCTTGAAAGCTCACCTAGTTTTTTTTCTTTTCCCAGATTGAAATAATGGTTTATAAACGTACCCAGCGTCAGACAGGCTAATCTCCTCTGTTTCGCAGGCAGGTAGGATACATCATTCCGCCTCTACATGTGATTGGCCTTCATACTGTAGACTGACAGTATCTGACAGGTCAACTCATGTACATTTCTCATCATGTCAGTCCCTTACTTTTACGAGGTTAGTTTACATCGGGCTGTTCGTGCTGAATAAATGTGGGCCTAGCCTAATACATGTATGTAAAGGCTACTTGCTTCCATGGCAAAGGTATTAGGCTAGACACTTAAGACCGTACCACTCACACACACACACACACACACACACACACACACACACACACACACACACACACACACACACACACACACACACACACACACACACACACACACACACACACACATTAGGCTACACATATGGATCATTCTCCCTTAGAGTACTCAAAATGACATTTAGTGGGATGCTGTTATGCATTTAGCACGTGTTAAAGATTACAGCCCCCTCCTCCTGGCCAGTAGGTTTCTTTCGGTTGTGTTGCTTATACCGCCGTCGTTAGCCGAGTATTGAGCTACCAGCTGACCTACTTTCTCTGGTCCTGTTTACAGCCACTGCCAGCGGAGGATGTGGAGTACAGTGCCTGGAAAAGAGACGAGCACAGCCCGCAACTAGCAAACACCACACATGGGAAATTTGCTCGTGTGTTGATATATTAGGACTGCCAAAACAACAAACGGCGATTAATAACAGCACGTTATTAACTTAGGCGCTGTTATGCAATTTAACGCTTTCAGTGCTGTCTCCTGGTCAGTCAGGCGCTGGTAGTTGCGCTCAAGCTCGCTATGCTTTAGTTAAAAAAAAAAATGACGACATGGATTAAAGTTATGTGTGGATTTTTATATAGGCTGGAGACCCGTTTTCAAGGTACGTGAGATTTAATTAAAGCTTAGAGTTTCGCGTCACGAGCGCAAAAATGTTTTCATATTGCTGCCAACCAAGTATGTTTATAACATCAAAGTTCACGACTGACCTCTTTCCAAATGAAAGGAGAGGTGGTCGGCAGCACGATTAGCCCCTTCAGCTGGTCAAGATGTTCAAGATGTTCTACGAGACCCAGACTGCTAAGGCCGAAGATATATTTGATCAAATATTACATTAGTCTATATTAGCAACGTTATATACCCAGCGCACTTGAATGCTGCTTTCATGTTTACAGATCACAGCCATCTGCCCTGGTTACAAGGTTGGAATAACCTATTTTTTCCCCGTTGTTGTACTACTACTGCTGATGACATTCATGGTCAACACTAAAGGGATTTTAGTCATTGTCTGCTCTAAGACGTCAAATAGCAAAATGTTAAATGTCACAGGAAAAGAAATCCTTAAATAATTTCTCAGCAGGCTTAGGTCAGGCTGATGTTACCCAACAGGGCAGCTTTAAGTCTACTGGAGTTCACATTTCTCTGACTAACCCAGTTTTCTTATTACCGTGGCATTTTGGGCTTCTCATTTGCAGTTGAAATGTTTGTTTGTTTTTCATAGAAAGATATTTCTTCTGTTTGACCCTGGGATGAAGTGTGGCAGAATTAGGTTACTTATTTACCATGTACATACTGGAAGTATAGGGGTCATTGAGTGGACTCATTGGCCTTCACACTGTTTTTCACGTGTAGGTGTGTAACCAATAGAATAATTTCCTGATTCCTTATAACATAACACCAGAGATCCCAACAGAAAACGTAGAAACTGATCAATATGTCCTTAAATGTTATTAGAACAAAAATAGATTTTTAAACCTTTTTTATCTTCACACCACTGCATATGAAGATATTTATATAAGCTAATATGCTGACAAGCAAATGACCAGCCGATACATTTGTGATCACATAGATGTTTGACATTGGTGAGGTTATCAAGTTTGTACCTGTATTTTAATATTTAACCATAATAACCATATCATGGGGAAATGAAGCAAATTAGTTAAGGGTAATTTGTTATGAATATGATTTCAGATTATATGCAATGTGAGATAGTAACGCAGACCTAGATACATGTCAAACCTAACATTTTGAGTTTGACTGAAACTACGCTTGTCCAGGCCCAGTTAACGTTTACCTGACAGCTCAAAACCAGATGCTGGTTGAGGTGGTCAGGCAATGTAAACTTTGCTTGATGGTGTTTTTTGCCCCCAATGGCTCCATCCAGGCAGTGCTGCAACTGCCGCCTTCAAGGAACCTAACCCTAACCTTAACCTTAACCCTAACCCTAACCATAACCAGTGCCTAATCCTAGTGTGCCGTTGGGGGGAAAAAACACAGATAAACGTAAACTTTTACACAAGCAGACAGTAGCAGTCACTACCCCAGAGTCTGCGGGTGGATTAGCAATAGCTTAAAGTAATCTATCAGCACAAGAGCAGCACAACTCTGTGAGCTCTCCAGCTGGAATACCACAGTATTTTTGAGCAATGTTGTCGGCTCTCAGAAAGCTGGCAGATAGCCTTTTCTCACGAGCAGTCTATTACCTGATTAATTTTCTTGTGTGTGTGTGTGTGTGTGTGTGTGTGTGTGTGAGAGAGAGCAGGTTAAACATTAGCATGATAAACCCTGTGAAAGGGTCCCTTTTTTACCTTAGCCATCAGGACTCTAAACTCCTATCTATCTATCTATCTATCTATCTAGATAATTTTTGCTATCACTTAATAATCAAAAGGGCCTGTGGCATTTCAAGTTTTACATGTTCAAGAAATTGGAAATTGCTGCCAATGGATGAGATTGATATGGATTATGTATTGATTGATATATATTATGATTTATTGTGATAAGGTTTCAGTTCTCAGCAGATTCAGCTGATTAAACACCAAACAAATCAAGTTGATTCATCTCATTGATTAAGAAATCCAGTCCTGCTCCTGGATTTGCTACATTGCCTATGATGTATATAATGTAATTATGCAAGTCTTAATTCAAATTAGTGAGTTGTAGAATAACTTATCGGCATTAGACCGTGCTTGTCCAGTATACAAATGGACAAAGTAGGTTTTTT
Source organism: Sander lucioperca (assembly GCF_008315115.2). Taxonomy (NCBI): domain Eukaryota; kingdom Metazoa; phylum Chordata; class Actinopteri; order Perciformes; family Percidae; genus Sander; species Sander lucioperca. The sequence goes on along the minus strand of NC_050185.1, from coordinate 10,568,438 downwards.
TGGTCTTACATTAGATTAAAGATAAACTGCACTGTTGTATGAATTACCCAGTAAACATCATCTATCTCATTTAGCATTATTAGGTAAAAAGTCTGGGTTTTGCTCTTATCTGCTTCAGTGCAATGGGCTAAGCTGTCTGTGTGATACAGTGTGTTAGATCTGAATATAATGCTCGGTATGGAGAGGCTGTTCATCAAATGAAAGTATGTGCATGCCATCACTATGGGAAAATCTATACTAAATCACATGTGGCAGAAAATCGTTGCAGCTGCAATCCATACATGCTGAAGCTGACAGGCTTGCCAGCCACACCCCAATCACTCATGTCAAACAGGAATTTTATCTTTGACAGCTCTAGGGAAAAATCTGCTGTCAAGATCTTTCAGTGCTACGAGCCATTATTATTATTACCGATTAAAGTTGCAGATGGTATCAAAAAACAACCCATGTGCTCGAGGGGGGAATATTCTAACATTAATTAAGAGCCACACACAGGTGATGATAATCTGTACATGAGGATCTGAAAGATAACGTGACAGGATTTAATTTTCATGTTCAAAGACCAGCACCAGTATATGCATGAAACTAAAATTAAAAGTGAAAAGATGTTCTTTTTCGCAGTAGAGGATTTAATCTTCAGCAGCGAGCTGAAGCTGTCTGGTGTCTGGAGGTGGCAACATTGAAAATAATGGAAGTAACATTGAAAATCTGCAGTATGCTAGTGCTGTTTGTCTCAGGAAACCTAGTGTGTACAGTTAAATTAAATAAACAAAGGGAGGACATTATATCCCACAAGAAGCTTTAGGGTGAGGTGTGAGGTTCAGTTATGGCTGCAGGGGCTTTTCCTGCATTAAACTTTAAAATGAAACCAATGAAACCTACACTCTCAAGACAAACACTGTTATTCTTACATTGTGTTTCCTCTTTGGTAGGTTATGTGCAATAATAAAGTATTTCTTGTCAGAGTAATAGTCTCCATCCCTTTTATAGCCTGTTTACTTACAGAGTTTATTCATGGTCTTGACTTTCAGTGTACAGACTTCTGTCATGAGTTCAGGTTGCTGGTTAAAGTCTTTAAATACCCCAGGTCACACGTGTAACAAGACTCTGTTGTTTTGTAGCTGTTTGTAACTTTGCAAGGTGTGGTTTAACCTCAATACATTAAGAGAATGCAGGTTGGTATGTTAGGTTTCGTTTTACACAGCTTTGCAGAGTGAATGCATTTTTTTTAAGTCTATTTTCCAAATAGACATTTTCACAGTAGTTTAAATTTAATTATTAGTATTGAATAATTTGTTTGATATTGCTTATATAGAATATTTGGCTTTTCTTGTTTAGTAAACATGCACTTCAGGCAACAGTTTTACATTGTGTTACTGTATCAACATTTGAGAAACTACTGGAGGTTTCAGTCTCGAGCTGTGACACTGTAATAATCTGTCTAAACAGTAATTTGGCAATAGATGAGGACAGCACTGCAGTAAATGCAGAAATTATGTCTCTGATTAAGCATTAGTGTTTCCCCCAGCAATAGCAAATGTTTTTTTCTTGCTGATCTTAAAAAGAATGTCATGATCAATTTGGGAAACATTAAAATCTTAATGGCCCAATTAAATAATAGCTTGAATTGTCTGTAACCATTTAGAATTTCAGTCGCCGGCAGTCTAACATCCACAAGTGCAAAGTTTCTCCCTGCTGCTTTTCCTGCTTTCTTTTCTAATGGGTTTGTGTGTGTTTGTGTGGACATGGGAGGAAAGGAGGAGATGTTGGTTTGTTTACATTAATTAAGACTCTAATGGAAAGGTGTGTTTCAATTGAATTGGTTGTTGCAATTGCGCAAGTCTGAATAGCTGTGAAAGACTGAAGGTGCGTGGACAGCAGGGATATGATAACTACAGAACATTTAAAGTATGGTTAAGGTTAGACAATATGAAACACTTGAACATGTTTAGGTAAAGACTGTGTCCATGGTTCAAGATTGCTGACTTGAAGTAGGAGACGGGATGGGAAACTGGGCCTCCTGTGTTTTAAGTCAGACACTTTGTATGCCCAGCCACGTCACTTCCTGCATTGGAACTAAATGCTGTCAGTCAAAAGTAAATCCCATTTTGCTATTAGCTGTATATGAAGAGAATCTATTGAAGAAGTCCATGCTTGCTGCTTGCACGCTAAAAAACCTCAACGTCGTCTACTTTTGATTTCTTTAGATTCGTAGCTGTATCTGACCCATTTGATTCTGGTGTGTAACAGAGAACATCTGAATTAACATATACGCTCAAATTACAGAGAAATGAAGCAACCAAAAAGAAATTGTAGCAAAAATAATTAAATGTGCCTGCTGAACAGGATCCTGGAAGGATTTTATTGTGAAGCGTTTACAGTACATTTAGCGGGGGAAGTAGAGGGTTTGTGATGTGAAAAAAGGGAAGCAACTCCGAAAACAGTGATGCTACTATCTGTTGAATCAAAAGTGAGAACAAGGAACATACTGTATGTGCATAACAAAACTGTGAACAGCAGGGCCAGGGTTTAAAAGTCCCATATTGTAAAACGTGAGATTTCCATGTCTTTTTTGATCAGCAGTTACAAAGGGAAAGAAATCCCTGTGCTGATTTAAATCACTTTGCCAGTAGTAAACTGACCACTGAGGTTCTAAAATCAGCTGGCTGTTTGAGTCCTGCTTTTTCACATGAAATGCATCTTTTTCTTCAATAAGTCTGCATATCCTTTCATCCATTAGCTATACCTGCTTATCCGTTTGAGGGTTGCGGGAGGGGAGGATCACAGTGCTGTCACATATAGAGAGAGACAGACAACCGTTCCCGCTTACATTCACACATTTACATTTGCTGCATACAGTTGTATGTTCATACATGCTATGGGAGTAGAGAAGAATATTACAACCTCAGATAATACCTCAATTTTAGTACTCTTTTTCCATTACAAAAGGGCATAAGACTCTGCACTCTAAAGTGCACGATTCATTTTTTCTTTGCACAAAGACGTGTTTTGTTTTGAGTAGTTAATTATTCATGGTTGCACCACATCAATCTTAACTAAGTGTTCCTCCTCTGACAATGGGTCTCATTTTGATTTGAAAGTATGGAAAATGCAATAATGGTAGTCACTGAGGCTTCTTGTGTACATCACTGAATTCCCATTAGCCACCAACTGTAATAATAACCTGGCTATAATTGATATATAATGTCAAATATTTCGAGATACTTATGTCGTTTCATTGCAGCTGACCTAGGCTCTAGTGTGTGAGTTCTTAGTTTGGTTTATAATAGAGGTGTCCGCTCCATGTTATACAGAGGATGTGAAGGAGGTGGCTGTTACACTCTCTCTCTTTTTTATGCTGGGTTATCAAAAAAGGTTTCTGCCTCAGACATTTTTCTAGGTCAGGGGAGCACCTACTGTGCAAAAACACTTTTTTAGTGATAAGTACTGTACCCATGTAGTACTTGAAGATTGCTCATGCACTTTACATTGTATTATGAATGGTTAATCAGCAAAACACATTAAGTCCTCATAGTAAAAAAGAACAGATTTTTTTTAAGGATGAATAGAGGATCTTTCTGTATTTTCCTTAATGCAGATCCCAAAGAAAATACTTTATTACATTACACAATTTTCATCCTCAACAAAATGGCCACTTACAGGATGCTGTAATCAGTTTTGTCTGTTTCCACAGGATTTGGTGTTTCTTTGGTGGACTCGATGAGGTGGTGGGTAACTGGTCCGCAGTAGTTTTCTTTCCAAAAGAGTGTTCAGACGAGGTCAGCACGGATGGGACTTCAGGAAAGGCCTGGTTGGGAAAAGGAGTGAGTATGGACAACCTTTCCGACTTTGGGGGCACCTGTCCATCCACCTGCAGGGAATGGGAGTGAGTATCAAAACTAGTCAACTCACTTTGTGATCTTCATTGTATTTTTACTGCATCTACAGCACATTATATATACATTCTATATTGTGCAAATAGTTCTCCAGTTCTCACAGTACAAATCCTTTATGAGCCTAGCATTGCCTGCCTGTTTCATGCTCTGGCCACACCAATAGCCCACATCACTGTGGGCATGTAAAAATGAAATAAAGGATCATACCTCATTAAGGACGCATATTTTTTCAATTCGATTGTATTCATGTAGCCCAAAATCATAAATCATAAATTTGCCTCAGGAGGTTTAACAATCTGTACAGCATTCAATGCCCAACACCCGCCCAAACACCCACCCAAAGAACCCTTTAATGGGGAAAAAAATGAACCAAACCTCAGTATAATTATAATTTATACTTTATTGATCCCCAGGGGGGAAATTAAAATTTTTTGTTAGAACACACTACACACAGGCCTGAAATGCACATGCACAAATGGAGAGATGTCAGAGTGAGGGGGCTGCGACTGCTGGACAGTAACTTAGCACCTAGTATCTCTAGCCACTACTACTATGTTAGTATTGTCTAATTGCAATTAATAAATAAAAACCTGCATCATTGCAATCTGTAAATGCAATATGTACAGAGTTCTATGCAGGAAACTGAAACTAAAACCTGAACAAGAAGTTATATTTTGGCTCTCTTTTTTTTAAACCATTACTGATGGTTAGCAGGCCAGGCTAATGCTACACTCTTTCTATTGCATTCTTCTTGTTTACTTGCAACACATGGTATGCATTAATGCAGACAACTGGCACATTTAAGAGAGAAAAAGAGAGAGATGTCTTAATAGATAAAATTAGAAAATTACCAAACCCAACCCCAGCCTGAAGCTTTACATAACAAAACACTCTGAACCTGTCTCAAACCCAACAGAACAAAGTGTCAGGTTCAGGAAGCAGAAGTCTGATGGCACTCCTTGAAATTGCTTATCTGTGGCTGTAGTAACATGCACAGAGTAACTTGTTACTGGCAGTCAGGTTGAAGTCTTATTTGGATGAGGCTGTTTATATATACCTCTATGCTTTATGACTCTATGATTATGTCTAATTCCCTTGACGAACTTGTTACAGTATATTAAAGTCCACACGTGCCAATCTGGCCTCAGATAGTAAATATCTGCTATGATAACACTGGCTGCTGGCTTAGCCCTGTCTCTGCTCTTTGACAGAGCAGAAGCCATCATACATAAAATGTGATTCCACATGTTAAACTTGCCGCCATGTTTCTTGTTATTATCGAACTGTGTGAGCCTGAGTGTGCGTAGACAGCATGAACCAAAAATAGAGGAGGACGTTTACATGCCACGGTGACCTGTTAAATACAGGGGGAAAACAAGGCACTTCAGCTGGGTTACTGGGTTATTCGAACAGAATCATGGCGTTAACAGTAAAGTCAACATAGATGTAGCCACAGTGGATGTTAACCTCCTGAATTGGTCTGACTCGCAGAAGGCATTTTGACACCGCAAAGCTGCTTCCGTTTCAGGGTCCTGGTATTGTGCATGCTGGCTCCTTGTTACACTGTCATGGCTTACTGGGACACTTGAACAGAATAAAGTCATCGCTAATGTTATTAGTAACATGTAGTTTTCCTACTATGACCAGTCAAAACGTCTGCTCTGAAAAAAGGCCTATTGTAAAAGGGTCAACAACATATCATGACAAAATGTAACTATGCCATGGTAATGCCTGATGACTCTGTTAAATCATCACAGAAACTACATTTACCTTGTACCCCTCTGTTTTCCAGCACCAACAGCTGCATGGACGATTTAATGGACGAAGATGAGAAAGACAGGGCAAAAAGGTCAGTCTTTTCGTATATGTTTATATGTCTTTCAGTTTGGACTTGTATCTGAACATATTATGTTGTGTATATATATGTATTACACCTGGAGCTTTTCGTTTGAGTAAGAATTTAACTCTTAAAATGTGTGAAACATTAGCAGTTAAAAAACAACTATATTTATAGGATGACAGCTGAAAAACATAAAAAAAAATGTACAACTTATTTCTCAGTTTTCATATTTGCTGAAAGGAAGCAGGAGCAAGAGCAAGAGACAAAAAAGTAATCATCACTTGTGGATGCATTTTTCATCTTTTAATCTAAAGTTATGGCCAAATAGACTTTCATTTTCATGGAACAATAATGTGACACTAAAGCTTTAAGGTTCTTTGAAAATTATGAACTACCACCAAGGATGCATGTTTTGTTTTCCATCCCCATCACTGAGAGGGCAGAGAGAGAAAGTACAAATTCATTTAATATAGTTGTAACTTCCATGCTCTATACATACAGTATATTTGTCACTGGTGTCTGTCTATGGAAACGTTTTTTTTTTCATACATAAAAAAATTAAAAATGCCATCTTTTGTATGATTGCTGACCTTAATATTTCCTTGAATCCACTGAAAGCCTCGATATTAAAAGAGCCATCTCAAATCACAAACTTAATCCTTTCTTTTATTATGCTGCATTAATCTCTTTTGGGCACAGAGGAAATCCAAAGCAAGCTGACTGACACACAGCTTTAAGTTGTTAAGGCTAACGTGATAGCAAAGAGTTGCTTACCTACACCTAAAGCTCGCTTACATTGTCTGTCTGCTGTTTGGTGTGCAGCAGGTAGCGCACAGTGGCTTTATCAGCATGTTTGCTGAAAACGGTATCAATGAGTGCCATCAGTAAATGTGTGGGTCGTGTATCCAAAGCAGTGAGCTTAAAGAAGCTAAACTGCTCTGTCAAACTGCAGAGTTGGTTAATAAATCCTCTGTGGGTTCATCACTACACTTGTTGTCCTGTGTTGACTGATGTAGGGCATCTCGTAACAAATCGGAAAAGAAAAGAAGAGACCAATTCAATGTGCTCATCAAGGAGCTGTGCACCATGCTGCAGAGTCAAGGCCATCCGCGCAAGATGGACAAGTCCACCATACTGCAGAGAACTATTGACTTCCTGCAGAAACAGAAAGGTAGGGAAATGGAACGTATTCTATATACAAGCATGTATTCTTCATATTGTTTGAGATTCAGATATATATTCAGATGAGAGCTGAGCCAGAAGGCAAAGCTCTCAATCTACCTGTCAGTTTTCGTTCCTACCCTCACCTATGGTCATGAAGGCTGGGTCATGACCGAAAGAACGAGATCCAGGGTACAAGCGGCCGAAATGGGTTTCCTCAGGAGGGTGGCTGGCGTCTCCCTTAGAGATAGGGTGAGAAGCTCAGTCATCCGTGAGGAGCTCGGAGTAGAGCCGCTGCTCCTTCGCGTCGAAAGGAGCCAGTTGAGGTGGTTCGGGCATCTGGTAAGGATGCCCCCTGGGCGCCTCCCTAGGGAGGTTTTCCAGGCACGTCCAGCTGGGAGGAGGCCTCGGGGAAGACCCAGGACTAGGTGGAGGGATTATATCTCCAACCTGGCCTGGGAACGCCTCGGGATCCCCCAGTCGGAGCTGGTTAATGTGGCTCGGGAAAGGGAAGTTTGGGGTCCCCTGCTGGAGCTGCTACCCCCGCGACCCGTGACCGGATAAGCGGAAGAAGATGGATGGATGGATATATATATATATATACTTAATACACTTCTTCTTGTCTTTTTCAGACATCACTGCAAAGAACGAAACTTGTGATGTGAGGCAGGACTGGAAGCCTTCGTTCCTCAGTAATGAGGAGTTTACTCAGCTAATGCTGGAGGTAAAGCTCAGGAGGATGTGTTTGTGGAATGGCCCAAGTCGATTAAGCTCCGACATTATTGTTAATAAAAAAAAAAAGAAGAAAAAAAAAGAAGGAAACACTTTCCTTAAAATGCCCATGGAGAGCTCGGCATGATGACATGATGAGAATTGAATTTCCAGCTGAATTATATTTTCACCGCTGTTAAAGTTTACACCTTCTCATAGTGGTTATCTAAAAGCAGTGATGGAAATGTAAAAAAATCCATAAGTGTAGGAGGAATAGAGGAGGCACTTAGAGGCAAATAGGGCACAACAAACGTAATGCATGTAACTACCACGGATGATGACATGTGACAATGTATGGGTGCAATTTTGTCATTTACACCTTCACACCTTATAACCTCATTGTCAAAAGTGCCTAATTTCTCCCTTTTCTCACAGGCCCTAGATGGTTTCTTGGTTGCATTAACTACAGATGGCAACATCATATATGTATCTGACAGTGTGTCTTCACTCATTGGCCATTTACCGGTAAGTGAGGAAGCTGAACATTTTTCTCTCGCTAACACTGCATTTTGTTGTTGTCTTTTTTATATATATATATACAAGTATAAATGGCTGCTGCTTGATTAGAAACAGACCAATTACATATATTACAGATATTAATTGGCCAATATTTGACTTGCACTGAGAAATTGATATCTGCAATTCACCTGATCTGGTCCGGGACATTTAGACATTTTTGTTTGCTTTGATATTTATTTCATTTTTGTTCCCAAAACACATTTTCAAGTGATAGTTTGAATACATAGCGATTTCCATTTATGGCTCTTACTTCGTTTATGGTTATGAATGAAAACAAAAAAATGCTTAAAGGTCAGAAATCAAGATACCCTCCAGTGTGTCATGATTATGTCACCTGTACTGCTACATTGTTGCATATGACTGACCATCACACATCTATCCTTTTGCACCAGTCAGATATGGTGGACCAAAATATCTTGAATTTCCTCCCGGAGCGAGAACACGGGGAGGTGTATAAGCTGCTATCATCCCACATGCTGATGACTGACCCCATTGCTGCTGACTTCCTTGACAGTGAGTATCCTACTTGACAGTGTCTCTGCACGCATCTGAGCTCCTGTCACTTTCCAACACTATGTTGCATCTGCTTGTCTCTCATGTCAGGAGGTCAAAAGTTTGGTAAGTGGGAGAAATACTGTGGACATTATAGTCAGTGCTGTCATTTTTCTGTATGTCATACAAAAAAATACCTCGACATCAGTCTTGCCGAGTTCTTTTTAAAACTCTTTAAATATAGAGCAAGTTGCTGAATTGGGGTCTAAAGTTTATTGGATTGCTGATTAGTGGATCTATGATTAGCCTTTTTCGCTAATAATAGGAGCTAGCTTAGTATCATAGTTAAGACTTTAAATCACTGTTATGTTAGCACAGTAATCCAAAGCAATGTAGTATCTGAGCCTCAAGACACTGACCTTAATCCTGTGTTACTATTGGGCTTTACTCAGAAAGGGAGATGGTGAGGAGCTAGTGTCTCGCTCTGTACTTAGAAACCTAAATAGCAAACTGTCACAGAGCCATGTCTGGAGCCATCGGAAGATGAGATAGATAAGCTACACCTTGTGGCCGAGTTATCTCAGTTGGTAGAGCAGGCACACATATATAGAGGTTTACTCCTGGACGCAGCGGACGCGGGTTCGACTCCGACCTGCGGCTCTTTGCTGAATGTCATTCCCCCTCCCTCTCCACTTCCATGTCTTCATCGGTCCTGTGGAAATAAAGGCCTAAAAATGCCCCAAAAAATAATCTTAAAAAAAAAAAGATACACCTTTATTGATCACCAGCGGGGAAATTCGGTTGTTGCAGCAGTACAACAGAAACAACATGAATAAATACAGTTAAGTATAGAAAGTAACAGAAATAAATAATGAGAGGTATATGAACTGAACTACAACAGAATAAAGAAATAGAAACTATTTGGCATGTGAATCTTCACTGATCTCACGATTCAATTTAATTACAATTATCCTGTCAATGATTCGAATCGATTCGATATCACGATGCATCACAATGCGTCACCTCCCTAATATTATTATATATTACTACACATGGTTCATTAACAAATCCAAGCAGTCAGATATGTATGAACTCCCCTTCTTATTGTACCAGCTCTTAAAAAAAGAATCTTCCTAAATGGAGCGGAGTCTGAACACAGCAGACAACAGACAAAAGTAGCAACCAGAATATCAACAAGCAACATCAGTAGGCTATAATCGATTATGGTTTGTCTCTGCATCAATGCAGAATCGTCCAGGTCTGCATTGTGATGCAATGATTAATTTCAACCCCCCTAGAAAATATACACGAGTATTTGGAGACAAATTACATATTGCAAATTACATATAATAGCAGGAGTCAACAGGTCTATGCAAACAGTGTACACCAGACTAATATATGATATGGTTAAGTAATGGTACTATATAATAATCAGTCCAGCAGTCCAGCTGAGAGACAATAGAGAGGGAGAGGTGAGTGGTTCGGATGGACCAGACACTGTTGAGAAATGGCTGTGTGCCTTGTTATAGTCTGTGGTTCCCACTGCTGTTGTACAGTCAATCATCTCTTTGGCACATTTCAAAGGGTTAGACATCTGTCTTTTGTCTTTCTTGCATGAGAAGGATTGCCTGGCTTTCAAGCAAAATCATTGCTGATTCGCTGTGAAACGTATGCTGAATCATGGTACACAAGGTGTGGATTTTTAAATGATTTTTTTTATCCATTGACTGAATTTACATTAAAGACATCTTCAAATGGTGCCCAAAACTACCTTGGCCTGTTCACTTAAAACTAGGGCTGTCAAACGATTAATTTTTTCTTAATCGCGATTAATTGCTGAATTTCTATAGTTAGTCACGATTAATCGCATGTTTTATCACATGATTAAAATTCTATTATTTTGCATTTCAGAACTGTTTCTAAGTACATATTAACAATGGAAAGCAATTCTTACCAGTGTGTCTTGATTGGGAATCAAATGAATGCAAAGAAAGTGACTTTATGAACTTGACTTAAAGATTTGTATTTCTTTATTATTTCACCCATTTCGCAAGAGCTGTAGTAATTTTTTTGGATTTGGTTTCATCCACAGGTCGGCAACTAGCACTCTCCAAAATAGTGCTTTCCTGAGCCCACTAGCATCAACCTGAGTCACGTTAACTGTACTACTATGCTTAGCTCGTAGGTGGTAGCTCAAGCTTGACGTGCTTCGGTGATATTTTAATTTGGCTTTACACAATGTGCATATGGCTTTCGACTTGTCTACTGAGCCGTCTGGGAGTTTTGGAAAATAAAAAGCGGCATTCAGAATTGTGTTGCTGCTGTCTTTCTCCATCATGCCTGCAGCAGTAGGATGTGTTACGAGGAAGTATGGCAGCTTGATGATAAGTAAAGGTGCGGCAAAGTGTCAAAATAGTAGCCTAGCCCCAAGAGGCTGTAGATTCTAGTGATTTTAGAACAGCTAAGGGGCGTTGTTAGACACGACGCGAAGCCGAGTGAAGTGTAAAATAAATTAATAAATGGCGGCATGCAATTAATGCGATTTAAAAAAAAAAAAAAATGAACGCGTTATGCTCTACCCTTAATCGCATCGCGATTAACGCATTAATGCTGACAGCTCTACTTAAAAAAAACTTTTGATTTTTGAGCTTCTGTGGAATAATCACCTGCCTGTAGCTGCTAGCAGATTATGCACACTTCCATCGTACAAATACCTTGACATCAGTCTTGCCGAGTTCTTTTTAAAACTCTTTAAATATAGAGCAAGTTGCTGAATTGGGGTCTAAAGTTTATTGGATTGCTGATTAGTGGATCTATGATTAGCCTTTTTTGCTAATAATAGGAGCTAGCTTAGTATCATAGTTAAGAAAGACTTTAAATCACTGTTATGTTAGCACAGTAATCCAAAACAATGTAGTATCTGGGGCTCAAGACACTGACCTTAATCCTGTGTTACTATTGGGCTTTACTCAGAAAGGGAGATGGTGAGGAGCTAGTGTCTCGCTCTGTACTTATGGCGTTTTTTCCATTACATGGTACCTGCTCGACTCGCCTCGACTCTACTCGCCTCAACTCAACGCACTGTGCGTCCGTTTTCCATTGCAGATTTTAGTACCGCCTTTTTCATTTTCAAATTAAGCTGGAGGCAGCAAAAAAAACCCAAAGCTGCCTAAACTATTTAAAAATGGTGGGTTTGTTCAGGACACCCCACTCTGTCGCTTTCACGTCACCTTTTGGTATCGGTTCAGCTCGCTTGGAACCTCGACTGAGGTAGTACTAAAAAAAGTAGCTGTTAGCAGGTACCAGGTACCTTTTTTTTGTAATGGAAAACCAAAAAAGGCGAGTAGAGTCGAGGTGAGTCGAGCAGGTACCATGTAATGGAAAAACGCCATTAGAAGCCTAAATAGCAAACTGTCACAGAGCCATGTCTGGAGCCATCGGAAAATGAGATAAGATAAGATACACCTTTATTGATCCTCAGCGGGGAAATTCTGTTGTTGCAGCAGTACAACAGAAACAACATGAATAAATACAGTTAAGTAATAAATAATGAGAGGTATATGAATCGTACATTCGCAGGAAATTCAAATCCTTGTCGAGGTCAAAGTGTTCCATTAGTAAGTTTCTCCATTAGAGAGCGACCAAAGCTTAAAGTGCATTTGTTATGTATGCTGTCAAACCATAAATCTGCTTTGTTGACTCTCCCAATAGATGTACAAATGCATTAATGACTGTATTAAAATATTACATAAGCATTATGCCATAGCCCTTTAGTTGATGTGAACCCTCTTTTAATAGCGAACATCATCTATTGTCAGATCTATTGAAGTATGATGAATACATTTTACTTTGTACTCTTTTCAGTAGCATAGAAATTACACATTAGATCTTTCTTTCCACAGTGCAGATCTTTAACTACTGTGCTATTCGTGTCATACAAAAAAACACAGACATGATCAAGAAGCACCTCATTAACAGACAATTTGTTATAAAGATGCTGTATTATGAATAGGTTGTTAACCTTGAAAATACTGTTTTTCAGGTGATGCACATATTGAATTTTGCTGTCATCTAGCCAGAGGTAATATTGACCCAAAGGAGCCGCCTGTATATGAGTATGTCAAGTTTGTCGGAGATTTCAAGTTTCATAACAGTGGTAAGGATTTTTATTTTCTCTTTGTTTTATAGCTTTAGTGCGTAACTGTTTGATATTAATGAACGTCCGGTACATTCAAGCCATTGCCAAATGAGTTGCTACAAAGCTAATTAAGACTATCAGCTACACACAACTCTCTCTGTATTTCTCAGCATGGCTATATTCAGAAGATTGTGTCGTTCGGCGAAGATTATATAGATAGATATAGATTAATAGACCTCTTCTGAAGATTCCATCATGTTTTTTTAATCCTCTGTGTTCTCCATGGCTACTAGCAACTGCGTGGAAGAGGGGTGGGGGCGCGTGCGCGATCACGGAAGGCTTGTATCATGTGGACGCGCCGACAGTTTTGTTGTCATTAATTAGAATTCCTCATGGAGGAGACAGAAGCTACGCACTATAGCTTTAAAGACTTAAGATTCAGTAAAATGTGTGTAACTTAAATGCAGTTAAGGTCCATAAATCCTCTTTATTTCGCATAAATTTAACGAACTGAATGGGGAAAAAAGTAATTGTCATGGAATAAAATTAAGATAGATGTCACAACCCACTGTATCCCCCCCCCCATGTACCCTGTCTTCTGTCATATAGTGCCTACATCTTGTAACGGGCTGGATCTGACGTTACCAAGAAGCCTGCAGTCATCGCTGGAGGAGCAGGTCTGCCTCATTGCTACTGTACGATTAGTCACTCCACAGTTTCTAAAGGTAAGACCAGCCCGGATCTTAAATCTTTTGCCTTTCTTTCTCAGTTCGTGTTGCATGTGTGTGGCGTCATTACTCTCAAAAGTAATAAAACAGATGCTGCTGAAGCCAATCATAATCATAATGAGCTATGGTGTATGGCACCAGGGGGGGCTTTGTTTGAGGGATCTCACATTTTGATCCATGCAAACTCCCATCGTGTCACGGACTCTCTGGAGTTGTTTTTTTGCACACTGTGTACCTTCCAACTGATTACATCATGCATCAGATCCCAAAGGTGCTCTCTGAGTTCAAATCTGGACACTTGGCAAGTTGTTGAAGTAAAGTCTGGTAACCTCTCTAGGATATTGTAATGTTGAGATCAACTCAGATCACAGTAACAGTTTTATACTTAACCTTTACCGTTTCCAAACGTAAAAGGAAAGTGAGATGAAGCTAAGGGTCCAAGAAATGGTCTTCTTTATTATTGCTTTTTTCGGCCTTTAAATGTGCTGGAGCTCAGAGAGCAAAAGTGCCAGAAGAACCAGATATATTGGACAGGCATCAACTCTCCCCCCTCTCTCTCTCCCCCGTCTGATTTGCCAGATGGAATGACTGTAACATTAAAGTCTGGACCGTATGACACATGGAATATTTTTTCCCCTCAGATTCTCAGACAAGACAAATCCACTGCAAATAGTGGTTTTAATCAGTTTTTTTGGAACCCTGCACTTGACATATGTCTCTTCAACTTCTCCCACAGACTTCTTTCAGTTTACAATATACTTGAATGTTTAATGACCCAGCTCAGTTCAGAACATGCAAACTGTTTAACCGTGATGCAAACAAATATGATTACATGTCAACTATATTGTCAGGCACTATTGGCAAATGCTTGACGTTAGAGTAGCAAAACATACTGTACATTTCTGAGATATCAGTTTGGCTGTTATGTACGGACAAAGTTGGCGATTTTAAAAACAAAACCAAACGTGAGGCACAACTTAACATTACAGTAGCTGAATTTTGTGGATTACCTAGGCAAAAATAAAATATAAGAATTGTAATTCCCTATGTTGCTGTGAAATCCCAATAGTGACTTTCTCACTATTATTTTTGCTTAGGATCTGTGTAATGTGGAAGATCCTTGTGATGAATTCACATCCAGACACAGCCTTGAGTGGAAGTTCCTGTTTTTAGATCAAAGGTAAAAGTTTGAATGCTTCCTTCTCGTATCAATCAGCAGTGTAGCTTTTTTTTTTTTTTTTTTATCAAGAATATGTATTTCTTAAGTTTTAATAATCTTCTTTTTTGGTTCCAGGGCTTCACCAATCATAGGATATTTACCCTTTGAGGTTCTTGGAACCTCTGGCTATGATTACTATCATGTGGATGACTTGGAGCTTATAGCTCAGTGTCATAAGCAGCGTAAGTAACTGTTGCTTCTCTCTTATCAGCCACCTTCCCCACCATCAGATCCAGGAAAAATAGGTTTACATTTTTTTTTCTCTCTTCAGTAATGCAGTTTGGAAAGGGTAAATCCTGCTACTATCGCTTCCTGACCAAAGGTCAGCAGTGGATTTGGTTGCAGACTCACTACTACATCACGTACCACCAGTGGAACTCCAAACCAGAGTTCATTGTCTGTACTCACACTGTTGTCAGGTAAGCCTGATTGTTGCACCTTGGGGTACTCCTTGGGGATGTAAAATTAAATAAAAAAAACCCCAATGTGTTAAGATTAAGGTTAAATTAGATATACGCTTGTCAAACATACTGTTTCTGTGTTGTTTTTCAGTTATGCTGAAGTGCGAGCTGAAAGGAGGAGAGCGTTTAGCTTTGAAGAACTGTCTCCACCTGAGATAGCTCCCTCCTCAGTGAAGGTAAGTGCCCTTTTACATACGGTATGTGGCGATTACAAGGGCAGTCTTTATTTCAGCGTAGATCTGATCCTCGGTGTTGAACATCACTGTGTTCCAGGCTCAGGAGCTGTACTTGGACATCTGCTCCACACTGGACCCTCCACGGGACAGAGACAGTGGTGCACGTTCGGTATCCTCCCACAGCTCGCGAAAGTCCTCCCACACAGCGATGTCAGACTCTGCATGTGAGTCATCCTCTGCTCCCTGAAGTGCTAACTCACTCAACAGCAGTTTAAAGGAACACGCCGACTTATTGGGACTTTAGCTTATCACCGTAACCCCCAGAGTTAGATAAGTCCATACATACACTTCTCATCTCTGTGCGTGTTGTAACTCTGTCTGACGCACCCACGGCTAGCCTAGCTTAGCACAGATCCTGGAGGTAACCGGCTCCATCTAGCCTACTGCTCCCAATAAGTGACAAAATAACGCCAGCATTTTCCTATTTACATGTTGTGATTTGTATAGTCACAGGGTGTACAAATAACAAGGTCACATGAGACACAGCCATCTTCTAACCGTATACATACTGGGAACTATTCTCAGAAGACGAAGCACTGCTACTTCTGCTACTTGGGCGGAGTGATTTGCTCGCAGCACCTGAGAAGCCCCTTGGAGCAGAGAGTTCGCCTGGAGTTCGCTCAGAGTTGGAGTAATATCACTTCACCCAAGTAGCAGTGCGTCCTTTTAAAATGTTTTTTTGAATAAAATCATTCGACTAGATTCAAACCTGACAAATCCTACAGCTGATCTGTTAAGACTATGTGATCGGAGGTAAAAACTGCTGTAACTACGCAGACCAGAAGTCAATAAAACACCTACCTTAATCTATGTGGGTGACAATGCATCTGTGATGAAATGTTTCCGAGGCTTACTTTAGCTTAGTTTGTTTGAGCCTCCGGTCTCTCTGACTTTAGCTGCTCTTCCACCCACCGTCTAAACTATTACAACACTTCACTTCCATCTGCATGTTTATGAACAATACACAGTGGCAATGGCAGACTCAATTACAGTTGCTGCTCATAAACATAACTGCTGCTGCTGCTGTCTTCCCACATATATTATACACTTTCACTATTTCCAACGACACATTCATAAAACTGTATCTGTCAGAAAAATAGCCAGTAGATGTTTTTTCTTTTCTTCTACGTCGGCTACGATTAAAAAAATAAAAAAAAGGCTTCCCCCGAATGCATCACTGTTTGTGGGTTTAAGTCAGAGGCTGAATGAGGTGGCAATCAATGGCTAGTGAATCAGCAGTTTTGTTATAAAGAGGAAATGCATGACATAAGTTGTTGTTGGAAGAATTTACAATCCCCCTTTTAAAGAGGACATGTAATATGTGAAACAAAAACGCTATTTTCATTGAGGTATTATTAATACACTAATGGCAATTACTGTACTACTTACTGTATTTGATTATTTGGTTTCGTCAATAGAGACCTCATCCGTTTTGATAAATAATGTATGTGTATCATCACGACAATACAGTACAGTACTGTCCTGTGTTATGTTATCTTTGAGATAATTGAATACAAACAAAATGTAGATCGAATGACCGAACAGCACAGCACTGATGGGGGAATGATTGACAGATTAAAGCATGTTAAAGAAATTGTATTCCACTCATAAAATGAGCAGAACATCAAGATTTTGAATGTATCACAACTTTGTTGCGATTATCAGCTGTCATTTGACAGAAAAAAACGTGATAATGACCTCACTGAACAATCTACTATTATTGAAGTGTGTGTTTAGAAGTGACCTGTCTCTCTTGCAGCAGCTAACTCCTACACAGAGGCCTGCACACCGTCATGGCAGTCTGCTTCCATTGGGACAGAGAAGACATCTGCCAGACTCCAACCTAGAAGTTCAAAGGTCAGTTTCCAACCTTACGTGTAACATGGTCAGTGGGAAACAACTGCACAAAGTTGACACAATATCATGCCACAGATTGTGCCTAGTTGTAAAACTTTGTCATTTTCCCTGTAGAATTCGGCACAAAGACAAAATTCCTTTGACCTCGTTCCCCAACTGAGCCTCCCCCTTTCTCCTACCTGCAGCAAGCACTCTGCAATGGTTAGTGTTTAGACTTCTCCTCCTGCCTGTTGCCTTCCTCTCCTCTGTTTGTGTACAATATCTTATTGTTTTGATTGTTACTGATGTACAGTCGTGGCCAAAAGTTTTGAGAATGACACAAATATTAGTTTTCACAAAGTTTGCTTGACCTCGTTCCCCAACTGAGCCTCCCCCTTTCTCCTACCTGCAGCAAGCACTCTGCAATGGTTAGTGTTTAGACTTCTCCTCCTGCCTGTTGCCTTCCTCTCCTCTGTTTGTGTACAATATCTTATTGTTTTGATTGTTACTGATGTACAGTCGTGGCCAAAAGTTTTGAGAATGACACAAATATTAGTTTTCACAAAGTTTGCTGCTAAACTACTTTTAGATCTTTTTTTCAGTTTCTGTGATGTACTGAAATATAATTACAAGCACTTTATACGTTTCAAAGGCTTTTATTGACAATTACATGACATTTATGCAAAGAGTCAGTATTTGCAGTGTTGGCCCTTCTTTTTCAGGACCTCTGCAATTCGACTTGGCATGCTCTCAATCAACTTCTGGGCCAAATCCTGACTGATAGCAACCCATTCTTTCATAATCACTTCTTGGAGTTTGTCAGAATTAGTGGGTTTTTGTTTGTCCACCCGCCTCTTGAGGATTGACCACAAGTTCTCAATGGGATTAAGATCTGGGGAGTTTCCAGGCCATGGACCCAAAATTTCAACATTTTGGTCCTCGAGCCACTTAGTTATCACTTTTGCCTTATGGCACGGTGCTCCATCGTGCTGGAAAATGCATTGTTCTTCACCAAACTGTTGTTGGATTGTTGGAAGAAGTTGCTGTTGGAGGGTGTTTTGGTACCATTCTTTATTCATGGCTGTGTTTTTGGGCAAAATTGTAAGTGAGCCCACTCCCTTGGATGAGAAGCAACCCCACACATGAATGGTCTCAGGATGCTTTACTGTTGGCATGACACAGGACTGATGGTAGCGCTCACCTTTTCTTCTCCGGACAAGCCTTTTTCCAGATGCCCCAAACAATCGGAAACAGGCTTCATCGGAGAATATGACTTTGCCCCAGTCCTCAGCAGTCCATTCACCATACTTTCTGCAGAAGATCAATCTGTCCCTGATGTTTTTTTTGAAGAGAAGTGGTTTCTTTGCTGCCCTTCTTGACACCAGGCCATCTTCCAAAAGTCTTCGCCTCACTGTGCGTGCAGATGTGCTCACACCTGCCTGCTGCCATTCCTGAGCAAACTCTGCACTGGTGGCACTCCGATCCCGCAGCTGAATCCTCTTTAGGAGACGATCCTGGCGCTTGCTGGACTTTCTTGGACGCCCTGAAGCCTTCTTAACAAGAATTGAACCTCTTTCCTTGAAGTTCTTGATACTCCTATAAATTGTTGATTTAGGTGCAATCTTAGTAGCCACAATATCCTTGCCTGTGAAGCCATTTTTATGCAATGCAATGATGGCTGCACGCGTTTCTTTGCTTTTGGCCACGACTGTACAGTTTGTGTTTATATCATCTTGCTTTGTGTGTGCCTCCAGTGCTTCCAGGCCCAGTTATAAGATTGTGTTATAAAAACCAAGTGAGAAAGACAGTTACAAAAAGAAAGATATAAGAAATGTGAAATATTTTTGTGTTTTTTTATTGTAGCTTTCCACATATTGTTTTTTTTCTTAAAGAAATCACTCATCCATATCAATTTTCTGACATGTAAAACCAATTTCACGGGGGGGTGCCTGGGTAGCTCACCTGGTTAAGCGTGCGCCCCGTTGTACGACGGCTCAGTCCTTACTGCAGCGGCCGCAGGTTCGACTCCAACTGCGGCCCCTTTGCTGCATGTCGTTCCCCCTCTCTCCCCCTATTCCTGTCTTAAGCTGTCCTGTCAATGAAAGCCTAAAAATGCCCAAACAAACAAAACAATTTCATGGAAAAAGTGGGAGGAATCACAATTATGTGACTCATGCTAACTGATTATCTCCTTATATCCTACGTTTACTGAAAAAAAAGAAGAAAAAAAACACTGCCAGGCTTTTCTCATGTCTCATCCAAACTGCTCTTTTGGATCATGTCTTTGCAGCAACAGCAAACACAGCAGCAGCAGCCGTCGTTGCCCATGTATCCTCTGCAGCAGCCGCAGCTCTGTGTAATGAGCCAGCTTAAGGAACAGCTGGAGGAGAGGACGCGCATTCTGCAAGCTGACATTAAGACGCAGCAGCAGGAGCTGCACGACATCAAGGAGAAGCTTCAACTCGCTAATTTCCAGGTAACACTCCCACAAAGATTAAAGAAGCAGCAACAACAACAAAAACTACCCATGGCATGCAGCACCAAATTTGGCTAAAAAAAATAAATAAATAGATAGCCGCAGACTTCAATCCAGACATAAATTATTAAGCATTTACGTATCCGCTGTTAAGGAAAGTCAACATCATATTGCAAGTTTACATTCCCTAACCCCTCACAGTAATGGTGGAAGGGCCCCACCAAGAGGCCAGCACAAACCAGTTCAGCCACAAGTACTTTATGACCTTCATGACCAGAACACACATTTCCGTGCAACAGATTAACAGTTAAAGTAAACCGGAACTGACTGGCCGTCCCTTTTTGCCATTGTTACCTCACATACATATGAATACATCTAATGATTTACAGACATACTGCTGTGATTTAACAGAATAAACACTGAATAGAATAAATGAAGATATGCAGAATAGCATTTGAGCCACTACATAAGAGTGACATGACACTGTCATGAACATGTCATAAACATTATTAACAAGTCATAAACATTCATGAAATAACGCATCTGTCATTAAGTGTCATTTGGTTTTTGTCATGACAAGTTATGGTTAGGGTTAGAGTTAGAGTTAGAGTTAGAGTTAGGGTTAGAGTTAGGGTTCATGTGTCATGACAGTGTCATGTGTCATGACAGTGTCATGTGTTCATGACACTGTCATGTCACTCTTATGTAGCTACCTTCAAGTAAAGTGTTACCGTTTTTTTTTCAAGTAAATGAAGGATAGTTAAATATTTCCTGTTTATGTGTGTGTAAGATGTTGTTACAGCAGCCTGTCCACAATGACTTTGGCCAGGCCCAGCAGCAGCAGCAGCAGCAGCAGCAGCAGCAGCAGCAGCAGCAGCAGCAGCAGCAGCAGGGCTCGGGCAGGCCGGCCCCACAGAGCCAGTCAGGGGTGATCAGGCAGCTCTCAGGCCACCCTAAACCACCGTCCTGCGGGGCCCACAGTTCATCCCCTCACTCACTCCTGACAGAGAACAGCTCACCCTCGACGCAGGTACAGAGCTGCACAAGTGGAAAATTCAAATCTGAAACAACTGTCAGAAAACTGTCCAAACACAGCTGTTTGGAAACCTATCCTCTAATCATGTTAAGAGGATAATATTCAAATAGTCAAATTACCTCCAGTCATTAGCAACTAACGACTCGTAGCGTACGTCAGTGCTCACAACACAACAGGAGGCATGTTATGGATTCCGTCAATTATTGAAAGATATAAACATCAAAACAACAAGTGGCAGGGTTCTATAGTTTTTACATGCTGTGTGTGTGTTTCCTTCGTTTCATCTTAGGTCCAGCAGAGAATTGCACGGAGCGGGCAGGCACAGTCGGTGAGCGTGCCTATGCAGACGAACACGAGTGTGACGATGCCCTTCTACAGCAACCCCATGATGTTCTCTCAGACCAACACGAGGTCTCTGCAGGATGCAAACCAAAGCCAGACAGACAGCGAGTTCAACCAAGAGGGACAACTACGGTGAGAGACAAATATGTTTCATGTCACGAAATCATGAAATTCAGCCACTCAAAAACACAGGCGACATTGGCAGTATGGCAGACACTATGGAAAGTTACTAATATGCAGTCAATTTTATGAATAGCACACAGTCCTTTTTTCACAGTACAAATCATGGATGTATAAAAAACAAACTGGATACAGCGTTCGAGGCAGAGCCGGTTTGTACCGAAGCAAAATAAGTTAAACTTCCTCGTATTAAATTACCCGGCTGATCGGCGCTGCTTCTGCACTATGGGGCCCATTATAGAGCAGACGCACTGGAGACCTCCCCTGGCCGAGCTGGCTACTTCCGGTTTAGCACTCCGCTAATTTAAATGGAGATACAAATATTTAATCGTGCGGCTCTTCTAGACTTTCGAAGCGTTATCGGACGGAATGGATCAAATTCTGATAGTGAAAGGAGTTGTTTCGGGGGGGTTGTGACGCTCGAAAGTCTATGAGAAAAAGTCTTGTTGGGCCAGACATGGAAGTTGTAATTTCACTGTTTGGCCCCTATGTCAAATTGGCTTCAAAGCCCGGCGCACTTCCTGGAGGCCTGGTACAAACTGAGCTCTTCCAGTAACAGATTTTATTTCCTGCAGCATGCTCCTCAACCAGCCAATGCAGACGCTGGTTCCCACTAGCAGTGTCACCACGCAGCCTTCCCAGTGCAACATGGGCATCTCCCAAACCATGTGAGAACTGTTCAATTACACTGCACACACGCACACACACGCACACACACACACACACACACACACACACACGCACACACACACACACACACACACACACACACACACACACACACACACACACACACACACACACACACACCCCTGTCTGTTTGCGGGGTGCCATTTCATATTGTGCCTAAGTTCTTCGTTGTGCCCTCCAAACAGATACACCTTGGAGCAGCAGATCATCGGCCCTTCATTCTCCATGCAACAGGTCAACTGCAACGCCGTCCTGGTGCCCTCCTTCACGTCTCCCATTGTGATCCCACACAACAGTTTCATCACCAACCAGTCCCAGTCAGCCTACCACACTCAGCCTCAGGCTTCTCAGCACTCTCTGCAGCTACAGCAGCCCCAGCAGTTCTTTCAGGTACCACGCCCATCTGCACGTGTTGAGATGCTTCAGTTTAAATCACTGTGTGTAAATTGGTTTCTGGACTACAAGTAATATGTCATGGCTTTTTGCATAATGCTGTTCAGTGTAATTACCCAAAGCTTTATATTTACTAATTTATGATAATTATAGGCATTACACTGCATCTGAATCCCTAGTTACCACAGCAACAAGCTACTGTGTAATTCTCACAGGCTGTTTGAGATCCGTGTTATTTGCAATCATTCTAAAACCTCGGCTTTGTGGCAAAGCTGGGATGCAATCTAAAATTCATTAGGTCAGATAAAGTATTTCTGCAGACTTGTTTATCATCTTTGTCCAGAAGGGACAGCATCAGTCACTAGCCGTTTAAAAAAAAAAATCTACAATAGATAAATAATGTTAGTCTACTGGAAAAACACAGTTCAAAAGTAGCTTACCTAAATCCTTCTACACACCGAAGAGAATATTGCATCAGTTTATTTAGAGAGTCACACTGTGGAGTCACATCTGAGATCACAGATGCTTTAGTCTCTGACATGATCCCTTTTACTTTTATTAAATATTGTTTAAATCACAGAGGCATAAGAGACTGTACAAAAATGATTTGAGGTATGTTTTTGCCTGAAACCTTTAGGAAGGGTCTTGAGTTTCTCCATACCTCAGATGTGTATTTTATTTCATCATTTACTTGTGAGATTTACTGTAAATCATAGATTGAATGGTAACATCAGAAACATTTATTGTGTGTGCCGCCGACAACAATCACATTTCTGTGTCAAGGCTTTATTTTCTAGGCAAGGCAGGTTTATTTATAGAGCACATTTCAGACACAAAGGCGATTCAGAGAGCTTTACATAAGCGTAAACATGCAAAACAAATGAAAACCAGTAGAGCAGTAGATGTGGATATTTTATTTGCATTATAAAAGAACTACAGTAAAGTTAAATGTCATATTGAGTCAACCTATAATATAATGCATCTTTAGCACGACCCAGCCTGTTCTACTAATGGGTGAAATGAAAATATAATGGTGCTGAGGTCCTTAAGCAGCCACAGAGCTGCTGCCTGTGGTAAGAACTGTTCATTTAGTAGCTTTTGGAGAGCAACTGGAATGCTGGGTAAACAGGACCCACTCACTGTTTATTATGTTTGCCATCATTTTGGAGATTGCTAATTCAACTCGTAACGTACAATTTGGGCACTGTAAAAATGATTGTTCCATCAAATCAGGGCTGGAAATCATTATAAAACTTTTTTTATAGTCCATAAGGTAAACACCCTTACGTTTCTTAACACAAAAACACAGTCCTCACATTGTAAGAATGGCAGAAAAGTAAAAAGAAAAAAAAAAAAAACGTAATGTATACTGCACACTGACTTTATTACACACTATGCTCGTTTTGGACTGCAGATCATTTCTCACCAGGAAGTAATAGCTGTATTAGGCCAGCTACACACTGCCTGCGTGGCATGAGCGTGCAGCAGGTGCAATATTAGAAAATCGTTTTTTTTTTTTTTTAATTACATTATTATCTGCATTTATATCAAAACCTAGAGACTTTCAAACATCAACATGTCATTTATTAATATGTATTTGTGTCAAAATGACATATAAACATCTTTTCCTATTCTATTTTGCCTGGAAATGCTTCCAACACGCTTGCGTGTTGCGTGAAAAATAGGTGTTGGTTCTATTTCTAGCATGCGCGCGTTTTCGCCGTGTCACGCAGGCAGTGTGTAACCTGTCAACATGGGAGCCGAAATATAAATGGGCACGCCACACAGCTGACACGCTCACGCGACGCAGCCAGTGTGTAGCCGGCCTTAATGTTTTGTGTTAAAAAACACGCTATATTTAGTAATACTAAAGGCCAAACTTACTCACATGCTTACCTCCCTCTTTAGCTACTGCAGAGTACATCATAATATTCAGAGAAAGTGCCAGTCGTGTATACACTATTAGTTATGTATCTCAGTCAAGGATTAGATTGGCAACAGTTCAAGAAAGATTCATATTCTCTTGTGTCCACAGATGGCTCAAGGACTTGTGCACGGTGGATCTACTCCAGCATTCTTACACACCACTAATGTCCCACAGCAAAGCACTGTGGGCTACATCCAGCAGCAAACGCAGCAACTGCCGCAAGCGCAACAGCAACAGCAACAAAGGCAATACCAACATTCCCAAAACCAGACTGGCAGTGTTTCAGACTTTCAAAATATGCTGACTCGGTAGCGCTGTGGACTGTTAGAGCGCTGAGATCTCCGTCTGTGCTGTCGCTGTGTAGACGGCGGCACGTTGTGGCATTTGGAAGTCAAACTTGACGTCGAGTTCTGCTGCGGAAATGCCTGAATGTGGAAAATTGCTTCTAGTGACCTAACTCTTGATGTGAAGCAGCACGTTCAGAAGAAGCCAGCCTGTACATCACTGGAGTGAAAACCAAGAAGAGAGGCTGCACTGACCCAACGTCAACTGCAGGATCTGAGGAGGGTCGGAGGTGCTGGGCAGTGGGCCCTCATCGCCAGCCCACGTCACACTCAGGCAACAGTCAAACTGCAACAAATGGATTATCAAAGCTATCAGGAAGACACCACATGTTTACATGTGGAAGTTTTTCATCTAAGAGAGTTTTCCTCAAAGTGTCTGTTTGCCCCCCTACCCAAAAGTAAAATATTTATTTTTGCCTATAAATTAATATTCTATTTTCCCTCCCCAGTGACAATGATCACACACAATCAGATTCTCAGCTCCAATAGTAAATGGTTCATCTCATGAAGAGATTTTTGTACATGGGAAGTGTATTTCAGTTGGTAGACATCAGAAGTCGCTCCCATTTTGTCCCCAGAACAACGACTTACTTGTGAGATTGTTCAAGGCAAGGCTTTACTGGGAAACATGCAGCGGTAGGGTCACCGTCATATCTAAAGTCAGGTTCGGTAACCATTTAGATGTAACACGCTACACTGGGATGCTGCGGGTGAATATTCTCCAATTACTAGAAAGGTCTATCTAGATTTTTAAAGCCTCAATCTGGGACTGAAGAAGCTCTGAAGCCCTGATTTCGGGTGCTTTGGACGAGCTCTGCAGCACGAGTCCTTAAACGAGCTACCAGGGGGGGGGGGGAGAGGAATGTGTGCCTTTTAACCATGGTGCGTCCACGGTGCGGTTTGATGGTTGTGTCTGATTACGGCTTTAAAAATCCAGCTCAGGTCCATTTGGATTACAAAGTGATATTTTCATAGGTCATAATTCATTATTTTCAACATCAGATACAAACAAATGACGTCTAGATTTTTAAAGGGTGTTTTACAAATGTATGATTGCTTTTGGCAACCTTTACATCAGCAAGTCCAACCTCTTTTTGAACGCTTTCTATAATGATAGTAGCCAATAAGATTTAACTATTTACTAAAACCCTAAATCACTTCATGTTTATTTACTACGTGTATATATATATATATATATGAAAAGAATATATTGGATTAAGAAACTAGTTTTATACACAAAGGTTGTAACTGATTTTTGTTGTTGTTGATATGTTCATTTAGACATTGAAAGGTCAAGGCTGGTCTTAATGTCTTACCCCACCTGGGTTAATGCAAGAGCAGTCCACTGACGTGCACGTGGCTCATAGCAGTTTTCCATACCACAATACAACAAAGTGCTACAGAGATATAGGCTTGGTGATTTAAATAACTTGGAAAAACTGAGAAATGATTTGGGTGCTTTTGACTGCTATCTGGATATTTGTGAACAATATTACCCTGTTTATTCTGCATTCCTGTTTATTCTTGTCATTCGTTTCATTTGGTTACCCTGACCACCAGTCACTAAATGTACACTCTAATGATCAAATGAGCTCATTTATTGCTTCCTACTATGAATGTGATCTCATCCAAAGACAAAAAAAATACTGCCAGCAGATATACTTTCCCCTGAAAATATAGAAACCTCCGATGCATTATTGTGTAGAATATCATACAACCGAAAACAAAAACGCTACATTTGACATTATTTCAACGTCGATTCTTCATACGTCTGAAAGTTGCTTGCAGAGTCAGTCCTGTCAGTATTTCAAGATTTTATACTGTTCTTTTTGTATGACAATGTCTTGAGTCCATTACGCTTTGAGAGACTCTTTGGTAAAGGAAATCTTGCTGCGATATGCATAACTGCACTCCTATCTCAGACAGTCATTTTGAATATAAAAGGTAAGCGGATGTTAACATATTTATTGGCTCAAGTTGTAATGCTTTATTCTGCGGTCTTCAAAAACAGTGTTGTCAGATTGCAGCGCTGCGATAATGGTTAGATAACAGTTGTAACAAAAAGAGGTTTGGAGTGTGCTGGTGAAACCCCGATTTGCAGTCGAACGACGTCCAGGAAGAAACCGCACTAAAGAACATGAATGCATCTTTCTTTGGTTAATGACAATCTGAGAGCTTGTCACAGTATACGGAACAGGAACTGACTTTATCATTTAATGTGTTCCTGGATTACATATTTGTTTTCAGCTCAGCAAGAGAAATAAGTTTCTGGTGACTCAGTGTTTCCTGTGCTACACTTTATAATAATATAAAGATTAATAATAATCTTTTATGCTCAATATGACAGTTGAGTCTCAGCTCACATTGAAGTTAGCTGTGTCATAGTCCCTTTCAAGACTGGTGCTGTTCATAGTGGACATAGGACTCAACTGTCAGATCACTCTTAACATGTACATTCAGTGCCGATTTACACTTTCCTATGTGCAATGTCAATTTAAAAAAAGAATGTTAATTTATACTGTTTTAAATGTTTCACAACAGATGTGCAATGTATATAGAGGTGTATAATAAGCCATTGTACCATGTAAATTATATGGAAGTATTTTTTTAAAGAAAATGTCCAAACATTCCTCCAACCGTTGATATCAGCAGTATCTTTTTTTTTTTTTTTAAGTTTTAGATGTGTCCAGTGGGAATGTGGTGCAGAGTGGTAGTTTTTCCCAAACATGATAACAAAACACAGAAACTGTGGAGGAAAGGGTCACATGTTCACCGTGATCATGAAAAAAGTTTAAATGAAGAATTGGAATCCTTATGTTCTCATCAAGCAGAATGTCAGACACTTTAAGAGTTCACATCAGGGTGCAGGAACAGCTGTCCAGCTGTGTGGTCTTTAAAGCGTAGTTCAGCCAAAAATTACTGAAGTTAACCTACGAAAAGTCATTTTCCTTTTTTTTTCAGTTCAATACGTTTCAGTTTAGCTTTTAAAAGTGCAATTGTATATCATCCAAACCTGTGTTTCAGACAGCTGAGGGAAATCTCAGTCTCCCTTTATGTATTCCTATACATCTACATGTGGTACAGCAGCAGTAAAGTAACCGCCCATAAAAGGTCAGCTCAGCCAGGAACTCAGAGCGGCCATAGATGACCAGATTTTTTACTTTCCTTAATTCCTCAATTTTATTTCGATTACAGAAAGAAATCTAAAAGATTTTTTTTTTAAAACAAATAATTATGAACCCTTCAGTCAATCCCAGTGAAATTTCCCCTTGAGGTTGTTTTTCATCATTCAGAGAAGATTTCACTCCATTTTTGTCTACAACTCTTAATGAATCATGTTGATATAATGCATTGTGCTCCAGATATGGTTTAAAGCCCTAAATTATTTTGCTTTGGACAAATCACCCAGTCTCCACCACACGTTTGGATGCAAGATGATTTTTATTTATTTTTTAGGTGTGTATTGCTTCACAGACGTTATTCTAAATAATCCATCTGCTCTGTTGGTACTGTTTTTTTCTTCGTATTCTCCCCACACTTTTTTTTAATTCTTTAACACAGTGCTTTTCTTCTTCATGGGGTTTTTCATTGAGTGTCATTGTTTTTGATGGCATGTGATTTTAATCACATTTAACTTTCTGATTTGTAAAATAGTGACTGACACCTTAAATGTAAGCATGGGCAGTCAGATCAATGCTTTCTGTATACGATTTGCCTGGACATGAACAAAACAAACCTGGTGCACAGCCATTTCTGCAATTTCAGTGCAGAAACAAATATTGAATATATTGTATAATATAGAATGTAAAAAAAAAAAAAAGGTTTAGACTATATATATATATATATATATAGTTTATTTTATATGTCTAATAGATTACATATGTATGTTACATGATTTTAAAATTAAAGTTATTTTGTAACATAATGAAGTGTCTTATTAGAGGAGGTAAGGCTTTTGTTTGCGTTTGACTTTGGTGTTGCACAGTCACTTGTATGGCTTGTTTTCTTCTGTATTTACCATCAAAATAAGCTTTAAAAAATATCATTGATATTGTTTTAAAAGAAATTAACTAATTAAGTTTACATGCTAAAATATCTTTATTAATTATGTTATATTGAATTATTTATAAATCAACCTGGATATTGTGAAATATTTGAAAATAAATATTTTTAAACTTATGTATTATTATTCTGAACAAGCTCTGAGCAAAAATGATTTATGTACCAGACTGTGTGTTCTTAATGCAAAAAGCTGATTTTCACGTCCGAAAGCCAGGCAGAGGGAAGCCCAGATGAGATCCAAAATACCAATTTGTTTCTCAAAATTCTACAGTGATGATTTCCTGGTTAGGAGTTCAAACTTGCAGTGTGTAGTAAGCAGACATCTTATTTGCAGCCAAAGCAGCAGCATCTGTCAGTCACAGTAAATACACAGTTGAATTCTGATGGTGATACAAATTTGCAATCTTCTGTATTTCAGTATTTTAAAATCGATTGCATTAACATTTTCCTCTCTTTGAAAGCAATTATTTAAAGAACTATGTGACATTTACTGTACATGTGTAACAGGTTATCAGAGAATTTACAAGTATCAAATTGAGCTTAGGTCTAAAACCTTCGCTCTTACTATCCAAAATAACTCTGGAATGACATGATTAATGTATGCTGATAATAATTACAGGATATTCTCACAGAGCTGAACACTTGCTCTTCTGTACCTCCTAGCCGAGAGAAACCTCTGTCACTCTGTACACCTTGCTGATCACGACTTCCATCTCGTCTCCACCCAGATGGCAAAGGTCCAAGATGCACACGACATGTGTGTCCTCCAGCTCACTGGCAGTCACCAAGACCTCCTCTGCAAGACAAACATTTCCGCTGTCACAGTGATTTTTTATTTGATGCTATGGATTAATGATTAAAGACCTCCCAGGTCTGTTGGAAAAGCATGTGTCAAGGCCAAACTGAATGGGGTCCTCCCCTCCACCAGTGTAGTGGCTACCTGGCTCGGGAAGTGTTGATTCGCTGTGGCTGGCGGTGTCACTGAGCGGACAGAGGAAGCCTGACGAAAGGCAGGACAGCATCGTGTTGCCATGGGGATCCTGAGGAAGGCCCACAGCCCTGGGCTCATCTGAGCTCACGACAGGCAAATATGCAGCATCAACGGCTATCTGCTTGTTTATGCCTGTCAGAAAGACAAAACAAAGAAGATTGGCAAACTGATTTTGAAGGTCGTCATCAATCTTTGCAGCACAAAAACATAAATCATATTTAAAAGATGATTTTTGTTTTTAGGTCATTTTGGTCATCTTTTAGGATGTTGGTTTTCAGCCCTAACTGCAGGCAGTTAGTTAGTTAGTTAGTCTGAAGGCAGACCACAGGAATGTAGTGCTATATTCAGAAGGTAACAGACAAAAGTGTTACGTTTGTAAATGCTGCTGTACGAAGACAATGCCATGTTTAACTACACAACTTGGTGAAAACTGAATAGAAGACAGAAAAAAAGTGTAATGAAGTAGATCCACCTTAATAATACATAGTTCTATGAATTTTGGTGTTTTTTAAATGTGACTCAGACCTCTGAGTGTGCAACTTCCACTGAAATCAGGTCTCAACCTCAAAGGGACTCATTGATGATGTAAACAGTAAAAACATAAAGGTCAGTTAGCCAGGTCTACACCTATTCAGGACCAACCGAATTAGACAGCATTTTTTGTCCATTTGAGAGAGCTATTCATAAAGAAAGAGGAAACCAAGGCCTACATCCCCTGAATAATTCAGACAGCTTATTTAAGGAACAAGAGGATGTTCACACTGCCCACAGGATGGACAACAGAGGCTGAAATGCTGGAATTAACTTGTGCATCACAGATCAGAGTAATTCTTACAATACAACTTTACCTAATATTGTTACTTGGTAGTATCCTGGACAAACCACAGGAGGGATGGTGTCGGCGCTTTGCTCTGGTGTCCATCGCGTTGGCTGAAGGTTACTCTGCTGCAAGAGGACGTTCTTTTCGTCAAAAGTGAACCTCCGAGACACGCTGTCCGGGTACAGACCGCCTTGGCGCAGATGTTCAGACACTTCTTGCTGTTGCTTCAGCCAACTGCTGCTTTCCCAAGATATTACATCAGAGTCTGGTAGAAACAAACACATTAGTGGGATAAGGGGCACCACAGTGAAGCTGTAGCTCAAGTAACGCACCTTGATTTAGATTTTGCAGTTGTCGGCGGCATTCCGCATCCTGAGCCGCCTCAGATCCAGAGTCACTCTCTTCTTCTTCCTGCTCTTGTCCTTCCTCTGCATCGTTATGTCTCCTGTAGGAGCAGAAACAGATGAGCTCAGAACGATTGAAGTGGATTACTGATGAATACTACCAACTCGATCTTCAGTACCTTTTTGCTGACACGCTACCAAGATTCAAGGAGGACTCCATGGCTATTCTGGAAAATGTAGATATTTTTCATTTCATTACTGGATTAAAACTCTCCTGTATATGTGCTCCTTCCTAGCTAAAAAACGTACAATGTTATTGATTCACTACAAAGCTCACAAATCGGTACCTCGATTGAATTCTTCTTTTCCTTCCGCTTGCTGAGATTTTCTCGGCAGAAGCAGATGTTAAACTGGCCGCCAAAGTCTGCTCAGCTGTTGACGGATGATTGTGTGCGTCTGGTACAGCTTGTTTACACGCATCAGTAGAAACATCTGGAAGCTGCAGGAAAATCAGTTGACTTATTTTGTTTTAATGGTCACTACTCTTGGGAAGATGCTTTGAAATAAGGTCTATTACCTCTTTCTCTTGTGTTCCTCGAGACTCGGTGGTCTTTGGCTCTTTCATGTACCGCACTGCCGTGATCTGTCCTTGAATTGCAACTTTTTTGTGTTCCCTATATTGCAGGGTCTCAAACTCCTTCTTCAAGTCAGCCGCAGCAACCAGAGGAGCTTGAGCTAAAGATCGGATAGAAAGGTTTTAAAATAAGAATAGTCTGTGGGATGCAAGATTTTAGATGAAGGGTATACTGTACTCTTCTTCTTATACTGATATATAAATTGCCTTCTTGTGGGCAGCTTGAAAAAAATAGCTTTTGAAAATTCAAATAACATGTATAAAGATTAACTCCCTGAAACCTAGCATTACGACACAGATAGAGCAGGTGTACAGTGAAAATGATTTATCTGGACCATACCCTGCGCTCTAAATGCTGACCCAGATTTTATTTGATTCCTGCCACCCACAAGAGGATCAAGTTCAGTACTGAAGTTCATAATTTCCGGCCCTGAAATTATTCAAATTTAATTTAATTTTATTCTGAGGCTAATCAGTGCATTCTGAAAAAAAACACTGGGAGGCCAAAAAACCCAAAGCATGTTCTAAAAACTAGAACTTTAAAAAATAAATAAAACCATTTTGTGTTTTTCCCTTCACCTGAGGCATCTGCCATTGACTGGGTAAATGTCTGTGGGGGAGGAGGGTAGCAATAATAACCACCAACAGCTGTCTTTTGGAGGACAACGTTGTCCTTCAGAGTTTTGGTCCACTGGATGAAGCTCTTCACTCTGGGGTCACTCACATACGGCTGACCTTTGTGGTAGCCTAATGTGGAGACAAGATAATACAGTGACCAATACCGTCACCACATGTACTGTATGTACTTCATCAGGTACTCATTGTTACAGCTGTGCTGACCTGTGATGAACGTCTCTGTCTCGCAGCTGCTTGTGAGGTAGGGCAACGAGCCTTCCACTTGACAAACTCTCATCTGAGTGCACACCAGGTAGGTCACTGTGGAAGAGAGGATGAGGAACAAAACTAAGTGACTGACAAACTAAGTGAAAAATGCTTACAAGTGTGGCAGCGGAGCCATCAGATAGGACAGTTGACTTACTTGGGCATATACGACTGAAGACTTCTGGTTGGGAAGAGGAAAAAACCTCCAGGATAAAAGGACGGTCAGATGTTCCATCCACCGCGTGGATCCAGCGATACGTCCAGTATTTTTCTGGACCTAAAAGGCGAACATATCACAAATAACTGAATTCAATTTTACAAGGAAATTCAGCAGCTTTACTTTAGTTAAAACATTTTTTTACTCCAGTTTACAGAATATGAACATTTCTTACCCGTGTTCCCTTTACTCTTGACTCTTTCAATACGACCAACAAATGTCACCAAACCAATGACATCACATGCAGAGTTGTTGGA
The DNA here is from genome assembly GCF_008315115.2 of Sander lucioperca. Classification (NCBI taxonomy): domain Eukaryota; kingdom Metazoa; phylum Chordata; class Actinopteri; order Perciformes; family Percidae; genus Sander; species Sander lucioperca. Next base: position 10,535,546 of record NC_050185.1, on the reverse strand, counting down.
TACATTTTCCAACTCTGAGCTGTTAGATACACACATAACAAAGCAGTTTCTTTTAACAAAACTGAAATCGGTTAGTATGTGTTTTGTATTTGTAGAAACCAAAGCAGTAACTAATAGCATAGCGCGCCCACCTCAAGAACTAGATGGAGATAGGCAAATGTGAAACTTTGGATGCCAATTCATTACCTGGTGGTGAACTGGTAGGAAACCTCAGGCAATCCCCACTGAGGCAGTACACTCTTTGGTGAAACCACAGTGACGACTGAAGTAGGGTTGCGAGGGTTCAGGCAGATTTCTTTGAAAAATACATAATGAAGATATTACACTTAAGCTAAGGGTATACTGTGGTTCCCCAGCACTTTCAGGCAACCCAAATATAAGTCTTTACATACCTACAGAGTTAAAGCTCTTCATTCTGTGATGGTCCATTTGCGGGTGTGAGCGGTTTGAATAACTCTGCTTCAAGGTGTAATTTTGGATATACAACACGGTGCCTACGTTCAATCTCTGGTAAAACTCTGGACAAAGTTCGTTCCAAAGCACAAGGGACATTGTCCCACTCTGGTCAGCAACTTCAAAGTATGCCTGAAATATGACAAAAACATGAGGTGAAAAACAAGAAGACTACACTCTGTCACAACACATGAATGTGAGATCTTGTTACCGAGTCTCCAAATTCTTGGGAAGTTCAAACTCACCTGGTAGGGGTAATCAATCTTAAGCCCAAACTTCCCATAATACCGTAATCTGGATTTGTGTAGTATCCTCACTAGGAGAGGGAGAGGTGTCCATGTCTTTCTAAAGCATGACTCCAGACTACAAAGAAGAGTAATCTTGGACACTGTTGAAAAAAAAGACATTGCAGACAACATATCTTTAGGATTTTCTCTGCAATTTAGTGGCCAAAGGTCATGCAACTGGATAGCACATATATTCAAGTCAACAACTGTGTTCATGTACAGTTTAGACTGTTATGCACATACAAATAGTCCATGTGGAAGATAAATATGTATATGAATATTACCATATGGGGTTTCTGATGCAAAACATGTCTAGAAAATACAGCTTAAAACTTAATACCTACATTAGTTTAAATTATTTTCTAAACATATTCGATTGTTATAGCTGAGTGAAGTGAACAATAATGTCTCTGGCTTGCTTGGTCATCAGAATTGTGCTGAAATGATTAGTCAAGTGGTCCATCGACAGAAAATGACAACAGGCAACAATGAAGTCACTTATCCAGCAAAAAAACATGTTTTACATCATTATATAAATGTATTGAGTTTTTGCGACTGTTGATCGGACAAAGCAAGCAGTTTGAAGACATCACCCGGAATGTGTTCTGAGAAACTGTGATGGGTATTTTTCACTATTTTGTGAGGCTAAGTCTTGTTACCCAGGAGATAAGTGGAAAAAAATGATCCAAGAAATTTATGAAAATAATTGTTAGTTGCAGCTATGCATTATATCCACCTTATAAAATTCACTAAATTGTCTTGTGGGTAAACTGGACTAATATTCTGATTGTCCCAGTTGCCACAATATTATAGGTAGCCTATTGGGTCAATATTGTGCTATTTGGCGTGATCGGTTTCATCCAGCCATGCAGCTGAACAGCCAAGTAAGTAAACTTTACTTATCAAGCACCTATCAAACATATGGTAACAAGGTGCTGGCTGTGCAGTCAGCCAAGTAGTAAAGTCCACCTGTGGTGTAAATGTAAGCCATGGAATAGGTTGCCTCTATATATTAGGCTGGCCCCAACACTGCCTGTTTTAAAAACGTTTTTATTCGGAGGCTTTTAACACACTAGAATAGATGCCTTTCTATATTATTGTTTTTTTTTCTGATTGTACAGCACTTTGGTCAACTGTTGTTTTTAAAATGTGCTTTATAAATAAATTTGGATTGGATGTAAATAGATCAGTGTGTGACAGGGGGATCATCAGAGTATCTCACCGTCCAGTACTGTGTCAGACGAGGGAAACCCCGAGGTCCAGATGTCTCCCTCTGGGTCTTCGTTGTTCCACAGAGACAGGTAATGTTTGCGGCTCACCTGAAGGGGAACATCACTTTGAAGCACCACACTCCTCTCCATGCCATGTTTGACCAGCATGGGCAGTAAACTGACATCCTTTATACGGGGCAGGAAAGCAGACCTCTCTACGCCACATCTGAGCTTTTCAATGCAAATGTAACCGTGTCCCAGTCTCCTCTCGTTGTAAACAAAAGAGCACTGCGTGATGGTGATGTCAGTCCCAGTCCTCAGGGTGTTTGTGTGCACCAGGTGATTTAAACTAGGGTGAACAAAGCATTTGGCTCGCCAGACTCCGTCAGTGACGGTAACGTCGTAGCTGTAGAGCTGCTGCCCCTCGGTTTGCTCAGATAAGTACCGCTGAAGTGCAATTACAGCAACAGGAGCCGCCTCCTCCTCCTCAGTGTTTACTTTCAGACACTGTATGGAGGATAACCGTTCCAACGTCCTCTGGAGGAAAGACGCTTGAGAAAGACCAGTGACCACCGAAGAACAGGACGAGTTATCCTCCATTATGGACAGATAACCGTACGTCAACTAGTTAACTGTTAACCTGTCAGATAGCCGGTAACGTTAACGGTATGTCGCTGCAGTCATCAACTGATCTCATGTTAGCTTATTAGCTAACTTCTTCCTGCCAGTATTAGCAGCAATGTCATAACGTTACACGCGTTTAGGTTTAAACTTAACGCTGCGCAGATAAACTAGTGGTATGTGAATGAGTAGACTTATCTTAATACAGCTGGATTAATATACAAGACTTACTAACATTTAGTACTTCTCGACTTTAACGTTACCACTGGTTGACGCTACAAACAACAACGCGGGTGCTGTTTGATTGCGTCACTATACACCAAAAAGTGCGCAAGTTAACATACTTGATTCATACGCCTAGCGTTACCTTGCCTTATACTTTAGTCTGACCTAAAAACTATCCGGTTAATGCATAAACGGTATGTCTATGGGATAATGTAAACAGGAAACTCCTATTTTAAAATGTCGCGCTGAGCTGGAGCTGACGTCATTAACGCGACGAGTGGGCGAGTGGATTGTAAATTTAAATTTAAAAAAAGATTGTCTGATCGGGCCATGCATAATAATCCGGTATAATCAGAGACGGTTTAGTTATAGAGAATATTTGGTATAATCATATATTCATGATGTATAATAAGACATAGACTGTCATAAAATGTCAACTTTTCAAACAGGATATCACAAAATGGAATTAGTATTTTTTTTAGGATATGTGTTAAAAGCATTCATGCTCCCTCCCCAAACGCAGATTCCTCTTGATTGTGGTGTCCCTATTACATTTCTTCTCACTAAATGTGATGGGTGAATTACCAAGTAATTTGCTGAGCATATCATGCTTCCCAGGGAATACATTGTGTGATTGTTACCTTTCCTTTAGTGTCACCCTCAGGCCAACATACAAACCCCATTCTCCCACATTTCCCTAACATGCATTTCTCTCTCTTCATCCAGGACATCGTCCAGAGGCGATGTGCATGCAGAGGCTCTTCGTACTTCCATCCTGAATGACTCCTCCACAGACTGTTTGCCCCTCTGCAATTAAGCAGATGATTTCACATCATCAGGACCAGCTCTGCGAGGTTCTGCAACAGCTTCATTCCCCAAGCTGTCAGACTCCTTGGCACTCTGCTGCCACCCACCACGTAAACACCTCACCCCCACACTGAGAAGATACATTCTTCACGACTACTTTTACTTTTCACAATGACCTACATTTTACTTTAATACTGCTGCACTTTTACAGATGAAACATTTGAAATGCAGGACTACTTTTAATGGATGATATTTTTTTTCATTATGGAATTAATACTTTTATGTTCTTCAACATCTAGTATTCTGTAATGTAACTATTATATGCAAATGTTTAGTAAATGCAAACTACTACATGCAAAACTCAAATGTTTGTGTTTTTGTTTATTAATATACCTTTCAAAATATTACAGCAGGTGTTCTTGATGACAGCTGGAGGAGCAGTAACATCAAATAGACATAGACAGTAGAATAAAGTGAATTTAATTGCTACAATAAATCTATATTCAGTGTTAAATCAACAACACAGTAGCGCTGGTAAATCCATGTTTAAGTGTTATTCAGTGTATACAGTATTCAATGTTATTCAGTGTATATTCATACCTTTTTATTGTCACTCGTATGCATTACAAAATACACAAAAATGCATTGCACAAGTTATATTTAAAAAACAACTTAAATTACTTATTGTTTATTACTGTTTAACAGTTTATTACTGTTTAAGTTTAATTACTAATGTTAACTAGCATTTTAGTTAGCAATAATTAGCCTGTGCCTATGTTTCTCCTTACATATACCTACGCTCTCCATCTCTGCAAGATTGGGAATGATTGAGATTTCTCTTGGCACAGCTACCAGAAGACTTACAACTTTCAGACAGGTTGCTCACGTCACATTTACGTCGTCTCTCTCAGTTGGAGGCTGCGCAGTAACGCTCAGTGCTCACCGGAAAAGTGCTTCTAATATCCTTCACTGTCTATGTTCACTGGTCTCCGTCCAGAGCAACGGGATCTGTTGGTCCATTCTATATACAGTCTATGCTTAATACATCTATGGTTGTGAGGAGAAGCTTACCCCCTTGGAAAAGATGAGACAGAAGCGTTTGATGAGGTCGCTCTCTGCAGCATGACGAGAAGCCAGCAGTCCGTGGGTAAAGGCTTACTGCCCCCTACTGGTCAGGACAGGATCCAACACTGATCCACTTCAAACTGACAGAGATAATACTACTCCCCAAAACAAAATTAATTTGATGTCAATTTAAAAATATAAACAACAATGTGACTCGACTACATTCTCAGTAGTTCTTCCAAGGACAAAATATACTCTCCCCTAAATATTAGTATACAGCAACACATGTATTTCACAGCAGTCCAATTATGTTTTCCAAGGCAGATCTGAGTTTCTGTTTCAGGAGACAGATTCCTGTCAGTGCATGCAGTGTGCACATTTTGTAGTGGACAATTATGTCTGTGGGCTACAATGTTGTACAAACATGAGTCTTTTATTTTTTTTTTTTTTTTAATGTGTGTAGTCTGGCTGCTTATTCTATATGATGCATAAAGTGCATGGACTGCTCGTAATAATCCTGCTGACATCACAGAATTATTTTTTTTTTTGTGAAGTCATGAGATGTTTGATAGAGTTCAGGAAACATCTCGAGGACGGTCCCTTTACTCCAAATAATCGGACTCTATCAATCTATCAACTCACCTATGTGTAGAAAATGCACAGAGGGTCAAAATACCGTTAAATCCTGCAGCCTTTTAAATCTGTTATCAGTCAAGCATGAAAATAGGCAAAATTAGAGATGCATTGCACTTACACTGTTTTATAACTGACATGTTTAATCAATAAATAAAGGACTTTATACATTCTAACAACACTTTGAGATGTCAGTAATGGTAAGAATCAACCTTTAATTTAAATGTGGCAGTTGTGTCACTTTTGACACAGTGAACCTCATGGCTGACAAATGAAATTTTTTTTTTTTTAATAATAAGACTGCCATTCTGTCAGATAGTATAGTAATTAGTAATTCAAACAATGTTCATACTGCTAATGCCTTAACGCATACTAAAAGGTTGTAGACTCAACAGATCTGAAACTTGCACAAATTCATTCTTTGGCCACTTGGGGGCAGCACAAATCACATACAGTTCATATGGTATATTGATATATACCAGTATCTGTTAGAGGGACACTTTTCCAGCTTTTAATGCAATTCATTTGAATGACTTTTTACAGTTTGATCTCACTCTGCTCTAACTATGTTGACTGCTGATTCATAGTAAACAGTCATCAGTGTAGTTGAATTTTTAATATTTTGAGTTCCTTTTCCCCCCTAAGGTTTTAGGTTTGTGATGGGTAAATAGATGAATACTGTTAAACAAATATAATGGCTACTGAGTTGCATTAATATAAAGTTTTTCCTGTATTTCTACAACAGTGTATATATGCAGTGGCACTCATAAGTTTATGAACCCATGCTAAAGTTGACTAAAAAGAGGAATAAAAAAATCATCTTTTGGAAATTGATCTTAATGCCTTAATTAAAAAAATGAGGTATAATCCAACCTTTAAGGACACCAATTTTCTTTGTGAATGAATAATGTATTGCATTTATCGTATCGTATAAATGTTCTTCCTTAAAATACAGGGGGCATAAGTAAGTACACCCCTATGTTAAATTCCCATAGAGGCAGGCAGCTTTTTATTTTTAAAGGCCAGTTATTTCATGGATCCAGGATACTATGCATCCTGATAAAGTTCCCTTGGCCTTTGGAATTAAAATAGCCCCACATCATCACATACCCTTCACCATACCTAGAGATTGGCACGGTTTTATTTCAGTTAACCTAATATCTGGTTTGATTTGCATTGAGAGATGATTTTTTGATATTTTTTTATGCCTCTTTTTAGTCAACTTTAGCATGGGTTCATAAACTTATGAGTGCCACTGTGTGTGTGTGTGGGTATATATATATATATATATATATATATATATATATATATATATATATATTTCTACATCACAGTAATCTGATCAACGACTGACTGTGACTGTAAATTCAATTGAATTTACTATCAAAATCTGACAGTAACTTGCTGTGAAAGTAATGCAACTAAATATTTTACAGTAAAACAGCACAAAACACAACAATGATAAAACAAAATTACCATAAAACTCGATGACAAGCGTCATCATTATTGACTACGTGACTGATTCCTCTTTAAAAGCTGTTTCAACATGAGGATACAATTATGATCCATAATGAATTCCACATATTGATCAGAGGCAGAGGTGGAGGATTTAGGAAAGGCCACCTTACAGCTCCACATAGATGCACCCTGAAGTTACTGAGTCAGAAACCCTGAGAGGTACCAATATGTCAGCATCTTAGAAGCCTGTTTATTTATAGGCATTAATGGATATGTTTATTATAATAAATATAATAACTTTTTTCACAAATATGGCAGTGCTGCAATCTTATCGGCTTCCTATGCAAATTTTAATTGCATGGTAGTTTATGATCTTAAAAGGCTCGATTGTTGTAGAAGCTGCTTGTGACTAAGAAGTTACAAAATAGCTTAAATGTGAAAAGATCATGGAATGCATAAAACTATTTGCAGCATAAAATGGTAAACAGCCTCCAAAGAGTATAACTTATGTAAGTTTGCTTTTGCAACTTATGTTACCATGTTTGTCAAAAAGTAAAGTGGGAATCTAACATAAGATCACATACTTTCTAAAGTGGTTAATCATTAAATTCACCTTATTAACTTTTGACAAAGGCTGAGCACTGGAAGAAGAGCAAACTACTACTATTAATATTATATCTGCACCAAGACCTTTCTGAAAGCTCATATGGAAATTAGCGCTCATTAGTTTATCATTTAGCATCAAAGAGGTGCAGGAGGTCGATGTTTGAATCAGTTACCCACTGTTAAAACTGCTTTCTGAAGAGCTCAGAAACCACATTAGACAAACAAACAATAATAAATAAATATAACAACATAAATAATAAACAAAATAATAACAGCAATGTGGAATCAACATGCTTTTTGAAAACGTTGAACCTTAAGATAAGATCTTTTAAAAGCATGTGACTCAGCTCCTGCACGTTCAAGAATCAATACAACTTAATCCTCAAACCTGTCAAACCTCATTATGTGTAGTATTTAGCCATACAGTTCAATCCACTTACCCCGAGCACATGAGAAATAAACACATAATGCTCACCCTCTCCCCTGCGCTCACTCTCTCTCTCTCTCTCTCTCTCTCTCTCTCTCTCTCTCTCTCTCTCTCTCTCTCTCTATGTCAGTGTGATCAATTTTTTCGACTTCCTCCTTTTGGAGTGGCTAGGCTGAATACCAGAACACAGGATATGCTTCGCAGTGCTCTCAGTTTTTACAGCAGCAGCAGCAGCAGCAGCAACCGTGAGGACGACTCGCTCTGCAGTAAAGATGAGTGCTGGGGATGTGGTCTGCACCGGCTGGCTCATTAAATCCCCCCCTGAGAAGAAATTAAAGAGATTTGTGAGTAGTAGTACACACCGGACACTTGTATACAGTATGTCCTCTGCCAGTAGGACTGCCAGGTTGTGCTGCTGAGCCTGTGTGTGTGTGTGTGTGTGTGTGTGTGTGTGTGTGTGTGTGTGTGTGTGTGTGTGTGTGTGTGTTACGTTGTGGAATGATGATTTAGAAACACTGTGGGTTTGTATGCTTCTGTTAAACTGAGATGTAATTGTTTCTTCTTCTTTTCTTTCTTTTGTTTTGGCTTGTGGATGCAATATAATTATACCAACAATGAATCATGACAATAACAATATGTCACAAACTGCAGATGCACTTGACAGCCATGGACAGCACTGTTTTGTGGTTGTTAGGGTCATGTGATAATGCTCTGTGTATATGTGTTTATGTGATGAGCTTGTGCATTGCGAAACATGGGAAGTAATGACAGACAGACTTAAGTGACAAGCAGAAATAGTCCAGCTTTAATGACGGCTGTTTGCACTTCCTCTGTACGAATGCAAGAGGAGGAGGGCCATTTGTCAACACCAGTGCAGGGAAAGGGTGGGTGGAGGTGTGCATTGATGGGGTTCGAGAGGGAAATAGAAACTTATTTTGGCACACTATGCAAATCCTGTTGATACCAGAGAACAAAGTAAATATATGTTTTTCAGACTGTTGTTAGGGCAGGCACACTATCTGACTCAGTATTCAAATGTCAAGCACATGCTGTTATGAAAATTTAAATTTTCCGTGGTCAAATTTATCTTGCACGATGGTGTTCTCAAATGAAATAAAAAAATGAAAGCATGCTTTAAGAAAACTTCAATGTAGAGTGCTGTGTGGTGTTTGTTTAGTTGCAGCTTTTTGAGTTTACTTCGTCACCTTGTACAGAAACAGAAGTATCAACACTCAGCAAACAGCATTTAACGGTTGTCGGCTGCGTCCAGTTCACCACAGTGTGTGGTGAAGTTGGCCCTTACTCACAAGAGCTTGTATTGCTTGTATCAAGACATATACATTATTGTAATATCCCTTGATTACTACCTTTGACGACATATATTGTATTATAAAAGCCCTTTGTAATTGTTTCTCTTAACTAGAATTACATAAAATGACTAATTTCCACTCCTCGAGATCATGAAAAGAAAATATTGAAAGAGAAGCTATTGCAAATGTCATTAATAAGATACTGTATATAAACATTTAATATCCCATGCTAAGCATTATCAATACTAGAATTTTAAGATTTTTTAGAATGTATATAATATTATATATAATATTGGCAACACTTTAACCTGCATAAGCCTTTTCATTCGACACATTTTGACATGTCACAGTAGCAAAGGCACAGGTGTAAATAATAAAATCAATGATGGCTAAATTCCATTTAGCTGCTTCAGTTTCAGGGTCCTGGTATTGGTCATTCTGGCTCACTGTCACACTGTCACACTGTCTTACTGGAACACTTGAATAGAATGCAGCCGGGGCGGCCTCTAGCTCACCCAGTAAGAGCGTTCGCCCCATGTTGGCGAAGTCCTGCAGTGGCGCGGGTTCAAATCTGACCTGCTGCCCTTTGCTGCGTGTCATCCCCCATCTTTCTCCCACTTTCATGTCTATCCACTGTCACAATAAAGGGAAAAGCCCCCCCAAAAAATCTTAAAATAAAAAAAGAAGCCATCGTTAATGTTATGAGTAGCGTCTGTGTTTTTCCTACTATGAAGAGACAAAAATGTTTTTGAGTTTTGTAAATATAAACTGTAGCTTGAGCGTTCATTTTCATTTTTGCCCTTTAAATTTTTCCCACAAAACAGCAAATGTCAAAGTCCAGTTACCATCATTTGCCAGAGCTTTCAAGCACATCACACAGTCTTCCTCAGCGGATTATGTTTACTCAGTTGCCACCATCACTGAACACCTGTGTTCCATACTTTGGTCACAAACTCCATCTGCTGAGGAAGACCATGGGATCTGGTTAAAAACTGAACAGTAAAATCTCATGAAGTACTCTGTCTTCACTTAAAAATATGCAAAACAACTTAAGTTCTGAGTTCAAACTTTCCATATTTAACACATCTATAGGACCAAGCCATCTGTCTAGTTATGGTTTCCTCTCAATTTGGTAGTGTTATCGGCATCAGTGTGGCGTGTCTAACCATTTCCTGGTACAAACACATTACCAACTGACTTGTGCAGGAGCTGAGTAGCCACATGCAGAACAAAAGGTTTTCACACCACAACAATATCGGACGAGGTTCCATTCCTATAAGGCACACAAAGCCACAAAACCAAGTGTGAAAGAGATTTCCTATACATCTAGCATTACTATTCTTATCATTTCTTTTAATCATTACTATTTCTAAATATAAAATCTGACACCCCCACATGGCTGGGATGACAACTGGCACCCTGTATGCAGCGAGGGCTCAGGCGTTACATATTACAAGTAGATCTATGGAGCTATAAATACCTGTTTCAGTATTATATTATTTCAGTAAGTCCTCAGTAGACCAAGTACTGTATAAATACCTCTTTCGTTATGTTTGACATTTCCTGCTAAATACAGTGAACTTCCTCTTCTCTGTACTTCTGGGAAATCTGAGTTAAGGTTCCGCTTACTGACCATATCAAAAGCACACAAAAAAAAGAGTTTAAAGTTGCTAAGTTAGCTGTTGTGAGCAGGAGCTGTGATCTAATACCCATGACTGGTCATGACTGGTCATGACTAATAAAATGGTGGTGGTGGGGGAAAGGGAGAGGTTACTCTTAGAATTATGCAGTACTGTGAATACCATTACGCAGTAAGGATAAAGTTAAAACTTAAAAAAGTAACTCCATGATGAACTTTTTGCTCCCTTTCTCTTGCAGGCGTGGAGGAAACGCTGGTTTGTGCTTCGAAGAGGTCGCATGAGCGGCAATCCTGATGTGCTGGAATACTATCAAAGTAAGAACTCCAAAAAGCCAATCCGCACCATCGACTTGAAAGAGTGTGAGGTCGAAATGCTGAATGGGCAGCTCAGGATAAAGCGAGACTTCCATGGAAAGCACCTGTTTGTAGTAAAGACCTCATCTCGTGTTTTCTACCTGGTGGCCAAAACTGAGGAAGAGATGAACAGCTGGATCAGTAGCATCAGTCAAATCTGCCAGTTTGGGAGCCTGGAGGATGCAGGTAAATACACACTATGTGGTCATGTTAAAGCTGCACTTTAAAATGTGCCTGTCTCATTGAAAGTCACATAGTAATGGTGTAAAACAGAAGATCATCCCATTCACTAGATGCAGTACATTCACCCTGCTGGTCCGGAAGAAATTGGTGTCACTTGACCCCACACAGGAAGTGATGAACTGAAAATAAAACTTTAGAACAAGGTCAAACTGTTTATTTGGGGCTGTGTAGCTCACAGACCAGTGATTGTTCAAACATAAGGGTGCAGTTTATGACAACATCATTCTTCAGCATTAAAACTCAAATTTAAATTTGTTATGTCTTGCTGCAAAACATCCAAAGTGCAGCTTTAACTGAGAATGTGCCGTACTTACGGGTGTGTTAATTACTACAAACTCATGTTGTGCACACTTTGTCAAATCTAAAGTACTTCATTTTTAATTCTAATGGAATTCACAAAGATTCAAGTGTCAGGCAACATTTAAAAAAAAATGATGCAAAAAACATCTGGAATATTTCCATGATGTCCTAGTATTTTGCATTATTTTCACAAAGTGGTATAGTGTTTTTATCTACATTTAAAAACACAAGGGAAAAATAAAGATTTGAAGAGATAATTTCCCATCCATTGGAGTGACAGACTTGAAAAACATTCAATCAGCTGAAAAGTCTAAAACTTGCTCCTAGCTGTGGTCTTTTCAGATACATTTCTCAATAAATGCAGCTCCTAAACCCACACACAGTGTCACATCATCACATTGTGGTTAAAACCCTTTGATTCAAATCATATGTGGTCTTCTTTCTACATCAGTAGCAGCAACAACAAGTAAATGTTGCATTATTTTTTTTAAGTAATTTAACGTTAGAAATATAGAAAAAAAAATGTCTTTCTGGAATGGAAATTAATTCAGATGAGTGCTCAAGTCAAGAAAAGTACATGGTTTAATGACTCGAAGATAACACGTGGCCGCATATTTTGTCATACATCTGACAGTTGTCTGTGTACAGAAGATGTTTTAGAGGCGATAACAGCAGATCAACAGGGAGCTGAGGTCCCATTCAAACTAACAGATAAATAATGAGATTTTCCCATCACTTCCGTGAACGTGCTTTGGAGCTGCACAGAATGAAATATCATCTTTTGTGGGGTGATTTTCTTTTTATGCATCACTAAGTGCTGCTTTCATTGCCTTTAATTGACCTGTGACTACTGTATTCTTATGGTGCTGACTTTTATTTCTATATTTACACTTCTTCTGCTAACATATGATCACTCTCTACAACGTATTGCGAGAGTGAGGCTGTTTTGACCCTTGCTTTACTGTTGCTTCCAGTATTTTGTGAGGAGATGTGGAGACATGTCTGTTAGAATACTGCCATCTGTGTGAAGAAGATAGAGCAATGTTGCTGATATGCCGTCCTGCATATTACCCTAAATCTCATATGCTCTTAGAAAACACACACACACACACACACACACACACACACACACACACACTCAATTATAATGCAAACTTATATCCCACACTAAACACTGTGATACAGATTGTTACTGTAGTTTTTGTAGAATTTTAGAATGTTATGTTGCTTAAATTACGGGTTTTTTTTTTAGAAAATAGGACTGCCTGGATCTCAAAAGACTTCTGTGCGATGGCACCTCATAAGTTTTGCAAAGGAATATAAAAGGTTGTTCTGCACCCACAAGAGAATGCAAACGTCTATTAAGGGTAGCAAATGTTTCATGAGAACATGCAAAGACTTTTGGATGTTTTCGCCCACATGGTTCTGCAGGGAGAGCCTTGACTTAGCGGCCTTGAGTGAAATGGAATGAAACAAATTTCTGAACGAGAGCCAATCTGACTAAAAGATTGGAGGATATATAAACAAAAGAGGGAACAGGGCTCACATGTGTCTACTTTTAAGGTGCCTGCAAAAAATTTGATTTCTCTTTTCAAATTCACGTGCTCCATTTACAGTATATTGTTCATTTGAATACAGGCTGCATGGGAGAAACCTGCATGTGTGTGTGTTTGTGTATGGTTTGCGATGGCAGTTTCCTTGTCACTTCTTAGTGGTTGTAACGTTTCGGAAACTACATGCTCTCTGTATCTGCTTGTTCTCAACAGAGAGTTCAGAAGAAGGCTTTCCTCACACCCCCACCTCCCTTCATCCGTCCCCTGACAGCTCTGACCGAGTGTCTGTATCAAGCCAACCAGATTCCAGTCACCCACTGGACTACCTGTTTCTCTCACAGTGTGAGACGGGGAGTGTAAGCACTAGTAGGTATGTACAATCTGCAATCCTTTGACACAAGACAAAATGATGGCAGCAGTTCATGTTTAACAAATACAATGCTTTCCCCCCCATATATGTAGACATGACAGCTTTTCAAACTCTGAGATCTCTCTGGAGCAGAAGTCATCAGACGATGCTGTCAGGGACATTGTCCCCTCACCTCTTTACACCGATTCCTCTTCCTCCTCCTTCTTTCATGCCAGCCCCAGTCCATCTTTTTTCCTCCATGGGAGGTTGACTAACCCTCCTTTCAGCGCTCCATGCACCTCCATGGCGCTACCGTCGTCCTCTTCCTCTCCACAACGCCACTGTGCCACAAATGTCTTCCAGTTTGACAAACCTTATTCGTCTGCATCGTTTGAGGCAACGAGTGACAGACAAACACCTCCTCCGCTGCCACCCAAGTCTAATCTCCTGTCAGAGCAGCTGAGTGATGATTTGGCTCGCAGGCCAAGGGCAAACCATGCTGCATTATGTCTCCGGAGGACCTCTTTGTCAAGCCTGGACCATTTTAGAACAGGTATGTCCTCATTAGGAAGGAGTCTCACAGTATGCAGAATGCAAAAACTGAGCAAGCTGGGTGCAACAAAATGATTCATAATCCTGGCGTGGCAGCATACAGATTCATGTCGACAATATCTGATTGTAAGGGATGAGATCGTAAACTAATTTTACCTCTTTTTTTAGGAGATGCTGATAGCAGATTTATGAGGAACAGGAGGCAGAGTCTTAATCTGGTAAGAGAATCATTAACAGCAGAAAAACATTTCTCATGAGATCTTGCTGATAAAACCCTGCATGCTTAACAAAATAGCTTGACATTTTGGGAAATATGCTTTACGCAAGTTAGATGAAAGGATATAGCACTCTCATGTCCGTTAAATATGACGCTACTGCCAGGAGACAGTTAGTTTAGTGTAGCACAAAGACTGGGAACAGTATATATCTCATTTGTTTAATCTGTAACATTAACTGCCTGGAGTTTCTCCCACAGCTAACGCTACAGCTGGGATATGGTTAGCTTAGCCTACCATACCTGGGGTTTTCGCTGATTGCCAAGGCAACCTCACAGTGACTACGGGAATTTTTTTAAGCTTTGGTTTTTGTATGGATTAAACAAAAATATTTAACATGTTAATTAGTGAGCTTTAGAGGTTCTGGTAGATGGATTTTGTTACCGTTAGACAGAGCCTGGTTAGCTGTTTCCCCCTGTTTCCAGTCTTTGTGCTAAGCTGAGCTAACAGGCTGCATCATATTCATATTTCATAACTACGGTGGCTGACAGGGGCAAACGCACTGCAACAAAAAAAAACAACACACATGCAAATAAACAAAACACAAGCAAATTAACCCTCCTGTTGTCCTCGGGTCAAATTTGACCCATTTTTTAAAAGTTTCTATATCAGAATTTTGGGTTTCTTTCAACCAAATTGTCAAAAAAAAATATTGTGGATGGTTTCGTACAACACTCTTCACAAGTAAAATAAATGATCAGTTCACTAGTTTCATTGAATTTGGGTGTATTATTAAAATGTTATAGCATTTGAAGAATAATTGATAAAAGAATGTTAAAAAAGTGACAAAAATGTCGGACAAAGTGCCAAAACAAATCGACTAAATCGTCAAAAAAAGTGACAAAGACATCGGGAAAAGCGACAAAAGTAACGGCCAATATGTCGGAAAAAAGTTTAAATTTTTAAATTCTGACCCAGATAAACAAAAGAGTTGCATGGTTGACAGGAAGACAACACAAGGGTTAAGAAAACATCTTTATTAATTTGACAACACATGCACAGAATTTAGCTGCAAATACAGAAACGATGCAAAATGAACAGCACACAAACCCCTAAAACCAATGCAATAGAAAAAACGCTGCATCCAGTTTACATAACAGAAGTTCTCCAGGCCTCTAGGGGAAGCAGTAAGTGGAACAGCTTGAGTTTCGACCCTACGGAGAGAGAGAGAGAGAGAGAGAGAGAGAGAGAGAGAGAGAGAGAGAGAGAGAGAGAGAGAGAGAGAGAGAAGATGAGAAGAACGGGAAGAATAGTGTAGTAAAGAGGCGACATGAAAAAGGTGCATATTCATTTTTACGTTTGGCCCTAGTCTTTTAGAGTATTATAAAACAGGTTTACGCAGCTACCGTGTTAGAGACTGACTTCTACAAGAGCTTGCAAGCTAACACTAGTTAAAAGCTCATATATGTTACTGAAAAGTAGAACAGTTATTAAAAATCTAATAAATAAATTAGGAAAACAAAATATCCACTCTCTCTGACATAACCTCACCTTCCGTTGTGTAAACTGGATGCAGCGTTTTTCTGTTGCATTTGTTTTCGGGGTTTGTGTGCTTTTCATTTTGCATCGTTTCTGTATTTGCAGCGTGTTGAATTATTGAAGATGTTTTCTTAATTTGCTTGTGTTTGTCTATTTGCATGTGTTTTCTTAAGTTGCAGTGCGTTTGCCCCTGTCGGCCACCGTACATACCAGACATGAGAGTGGTATCAATCTTCTCATTTAACTCATCAAAATGCCAAACTATTCTTTAAAAAAAAAAAAGAACTGTAGGATTGGAAAATGTACAACTTTAGCACCCGAGGGGTAATATAATTTATCTAAGAAATAAAAACACATGTCGTCAGAATAATTTAAAAGATGCAATAAGCACAAAGTCTTTAACAAACGTGTACCAAAATGACAATAAAGTGCACTTGTCTGACCTCCTGATGCTTTGTCGTTCAGCAGCCTTGTTTAAATACCACACAAGTTCAAAGCTACCAGGATGAGTCATATGTCCCCATGGCTTCCCCGTCTCCCTCTGTTACCACCATTGAATGTGATGGCTACATCCCCATGAGCCCCGGGACATTCAGTTTCCACAATACAAACTGCAACTTTGAGTCCTCCACGACTCTCAGCACACCAATGCATCAACCTGGAGATGTTGCGCCGCCTCCAATCCACCGGCATCTCAAGCCTCGCCTGAGGAGAGGTGAGAGTCATAACAGTCTAGATTGGTTCATGTGACATTTTTTGACATTGTGTAGACAACTGAGCTTGTATTTCTACTCAGCTAATCAACTCCGTGGCTGGGGGTCTTCATGATGTTTTTGAGTATGTAGTCTTTGTTATACTTTAAACAGGGTTTACAAATGTAACGTAAATGACAGGATTCATGCAGATATCAGATACACAGATTTTTCCACACAATGAGCTTTACTACTTGTCACCGTTTGAAAGCTGGCCCTTCTGTGGCACACTAGAGAATTACAATCACTCCAATAACTTTGCCCTTTCTGGGTTCACAGCTCGACCTCCACCTCTTGACTTGAGAGGCCTCTCTACAATCACAGAATGTCCCACTCATCTTCCTTTGAGCAGAGCAATGACTGAATCATGGTGAGGGAAAAAAGTCTTTATCCACAAAGTGTAATAGGAGGTTCCAGTCATGTGTTTTGGTTATGGGACTGCCATTTTGTTTACAACTAGATCTCATTATATCTTTAAATTTCGACAGGTTAAATCTCATTACCTTGGTTCTAAATAGGCTCACCCAGCTTAAAGGTCCCATGGCATGAAAATTTAACTTTATGAGGTTTTTTAACATTAATATGAGTTCCCCCAGGCTGCCCAGCCAAGCTCAGATGGGCCGATCTGGAATCTTGCTCCTTAGGTTCCCCCCCCTCTCTCTCTCCTCCTCAATAGCTACAGACACAGAAATGGCACATCCCAAATAAAGCTCATTGTGGGACTGGCTCTAGTGGCTGTAATTCTGCACCAAGGCTGAATTTCAGGAAAGAGACTTCAGATACAGTATTAGGGGACCACTAAGGTCTATATAAAAGCATCCAAAGAGCACCATGTCATGGGACCTTTAAAGCTAATGTCCTGCTTCTCCGTTGGTTGCTAATCTGATATAATTCTTCCTATTTTTTTGTTTTTATTGTGTAACTGCAGCTTTGCAGTGAACTGTTTACCTCTTGATAGAAGACTTGAAAACGTGGACAATCCAAGAGATGAAGACGGACACTGCACTGCAATGGTAACTACTTACAGTCGTGAAAACACATTTTAAACAATACATATGTAGTGTATAGACTGACTCGATGCAATTAATGCTATCACCATATCAGAGACTCAAATAGAGACTTTGACTGTGCATTTCTATGATTCTTTTCATGCACCAATAAGATACTGAGTAATGTGACCCGATTTGGCTTTCCTGGCTAGAAAATGGATTCAATTTTCCTTAGTTAAACGGCCTAACATTATTAGAACAGTGATGATTCAGCAAGGTCTTAATTTCTTTCTTTCTCTGACAGGAGTCAAGGCAACATTTCTGTCTCAACTTTGATGGAGCGGTTCAACCCTGGGCGAGAAGATCAAACCTTGACTATTTGTCACTGGATTTCAATTCTGCGTCCCCCTCTCCTGTGCAGAAGGTATGTTATGATCAGATAAATGGATAGATCAGATACATATCTAAGCTCTCTACCATTGTGCAACTGTAGCCTCTGTAGACAGAAACAGACATGGACTGGCCAAGACTCTGACAGTGATGATGTTACTTTGCTATTGCTATTACTTTTTCTGTCACCCTTCCTACCTTCACTACCTATATGCTACAAGCTTTGGGTGTTGGTGAGGCATTCTGGGAAACAAATGAAGTCACTGAAGTGGAGAGAGAACAGCTAACACCACACATGAATGATTTTTTACATTGCAAAATTTATTTTCTTAAACTTGAAACACACACTCAGCATTATTATTATTATTGTTATTATTATTATTATTATTATTATTATTATTATTATGACCTGTGTTACTATTTAAATGACCAATCAGTGCTCACTGCACAGGTAAAAAAACACCAACAACTTGTCTGTAAGCAGTGACAAAAAAAACCTGCGTCTTTGAAGACTTGTTACTTGTGATATGTTGAAACAGTTGACGCAAAACTGCTACTATTATAGTACTCATGAATTTGATGTTGTACACATGCAATGAGAAATGCATGATCCAAGAGATTTCTACTTTAAGAGTTCAGCACACTCAGGAACATCACTAGTTCAAATACAACACGTGCAACATGATTGTTTGTTACAAGTAAAGCAGAACCATGTTCATTTTGGAAATATATCACTCACTGTCTCCTCATCTCTCCCGCTTTATGTCCAGCAGAAGTCCTTTCTGTCTGATGATCACAGAGTGGATTACGTGCAGGTGGATGAGAAAAAGACTCAGGCGCTGCAAAACACCAAAATGGAGTGGACAGATGTCAGGCAGTCAAAAACATAAATGGAACATACCTGCTGAAAAACAAATCACTTGGTTTCAAGAAATAACACCAGCGAGGAGGACAGAAGAGGACCAAAAACAATTTAAAAGCACTTTGAAAAAACAGTATTAAAATAAAAGTACAACAGTAAATAAGCATTTAGAAGGTTGTTTGCCCAGTGGAAACACAAAACTGCACTGTAAAACTTTCACTCTCAGTAGATCAATTTTGTAAAAATAATACCACATCGTGCACTGTATCACAACGATCTTTACCGTAGCATAATGTTTTACCAAATTTTGAAAAGGGCATAATATTGTTTCATTGTAAAAACCGCATGAGATTTGCTGTAAATGTATGTAGTAATTGTGATTGTAAATAAGACAACTATTTTAATGATAATAATGGCTAAACATATTAAACATTAAACATTATAATGTTTTTATATATTTCTTTCCCTAATTATGTATCAAAGACCAAAATGATCCCACCTGATTATTCTCCTGCTCCTTCTGTGACCTTCATATTGAAGATGTTTTCACTTGTTTTGGTACTGTGACTACTCTAAGAGATTCTACAAACATGTCATAGAAATTGTTTCCTGTACATCCACATAACCCCCCTTGAGGTTTGAAAATGTTATCTTCTTCATATATTATTATATGTGTGACAAACCTTATTTTGCTTCTAGCTAAATATCACATCCAGGACTAAACATTCAATAGAAGCTAAATCTTTTTTTTTTTTTTTTTAACATCTTTTTTTTTTTTTATTTATTGTGTTTTGTTTATTTATTTAATTATATTATGTATTTTGTCTCATGCACCTGTCTTCCCCCACCAGCATTTTCTAATTTTTATGCTCCGATAAATATGTAACTATAAATAAAGTTTATATATTTTTTAAAACTTTCTAACGGTGATTTCTTTAATTCACAAATGACACACCAGCATTTTTTCATTAAACCTGTCCTAAGGGTTAGAAAATGAAAATATCCCACCTCATCAAGGTTCCCTTAACTACACAGGAACATGTGTACCATGGACCAAATAATTGATATAGATAGAATGATAGCAGATCATATACAGGTATGAATATTTTGGAAATATGCAATTATACGTTTTTCCAGATTAAATACTTTATTATTAGTTTTAGTATATATATATATATTTTTTTTAATTTAATTTAAAGAACACACGTACATCAACAGTATGTAGCTACGTACACAAAAACTGCCCATACCAGAGGGGCGATAGGCCTATACAAAGAAAATATAATATATAAAATAATAACAAGAATAATAGAAAACGTAATACAAATTTAAAATAATGTATTATCAGTCCATGCGAAATGTATCAACACAAAATAAGTCTTTATTGACTTCTAATTTTTAAGGTCTCTTACTGTTGCAATATTGATGAAGTTCGTGATAAGTATATTCTGTGTGAATGTGGAATTTTCCTAACAATAAAATAACACCTACACACATGTTGCGTCACTAGCATGCGCCCAGGAGGGTCACGAAAGGAGTTTTGGGTAAATTACCTGAGAAGTCGGTCATCATCCAGCATTTAAACGCTGATCATCTCAAGTAAAATCGGCGTCCCGTGCGTGGCTAAACTAGACACATTAATCCAATACCTGTGTAGTTGGTCTGCGTTTTTATATTACACTGTTTTGCTGCGATGTGGTTTAACGTTACCCACTGTCGGACTCACATTACAGCTACAAACTGCAGGACACACTGGTGAGTGGGATTAACGCTGTTAGCAAGCACCCCAGTGCTAGCGTTAGCTAACGATGGCTGCAAACAAATGAAACCGTATCTGGTGAAAGCGACCCCCGGGCCCAAGTCGACTGCAGTCACCCAAAGTTAAAGTAAGCGTTAGCAGAAACCATGCATTGAGGTGTAATTTCGTCTCCTGGCCGAGAAACCAACACCAGCTCCGTGCTGCTGCAAGATTTTGGCTTTACGTTAGTTGGTAAGTTTGTTTACCTTGCGACTCAGTTAGCTCTATCGCTTGAATGTGCTAATATGTCATTTAGTTTGGTTTTACATGAAAACATGAACAATTGTTATAACTAGGTATGTTAGTTGGACTGAATTCAACGATAGCTACACGTGTATTATCTTTGCAACGGCTCTCATTTAAAGTACATTTTGGAGATTCTTTGACCCACCTTTCACCGCTATTCTTCATAAATAGTGACTACAGCTGCAGCATGGTTGCATCTGTAGCCTGCTGCTTTATCACCTAGGCTTTTAGTTCCAAAGTGAAATCACCAGCTTACGTTTTTTATTTTATCTTTGATTAACCTTCAGTCAGTTATAGCTAATTGTGTAACTAAACATAAATGCACTCAATAGTTTAATCTTGGTCAGTCTTTCTCTGGCATGCACGCACGTTTAGATGTATAAGGTTGTATTTATTGGTTTAGTTGTATTCTCCCACAAAAAAGTTCCTTAGGCCTGGAAGCCTTACATTGATGATGTAAAGGAGTTTAAGCTTATTTCACTGGTCTGTAGTTTTGCAGTTGGGGCAGTTTCTATTTTTGTTTTTCCCATTAACCAAAGTCCTAGCCAAAGTGGTGCCACAATACTATTGCAGACACAGTCTTACATTTATTTATGTGGCTTTCTTGACAAAAGATTGGCTCAAATGACTTAATGGAGAGTGGGCCCCTCTCGATCTAAGTCAGCAACAAAAGAAAAAAAAGCTGCAAAATAACACAGGACATATGAGACACAAAATAGGCCATAGCAGACAGACAACTGGACCAGGGAATACACTAGATCAGGTGTACATGCAGAAGGTGCCAAGACAAAGCATTACAACTTTTTTTTAAAAACAAAGCAACTAAGAAAACAAGAAACCACAGAGGCATTAAAATGGAAATGCAGGCAGGAAAGTCAGGGTTTGTGTTCACTTCAGGTGAAATGATTACAAGTCACCAGAAGGGAAGACAGGCACACATGGCCATACAAAGCCAAAACCCACACACTGGAACGAGCCATACAGACGTCGAGTTCACATAGAGAGAATACAGGGGCAAAGACTCTGGCTCAAGCAAATCCACACTAAATCTGAGAACATGTTAAAAAATATAGGAAATAATATAAATATATAGTAAAGTAAATATAGTATAAGTAAAGATTTAATTTTTTTTGTATATAGGGTTGAGTAATTTTAACTGACAAAAAAGTGACTCATCCCCGGTAGGCCAAACCAATTGCACACACCTCAGGCAAAAACTTGTCTTCTCGCATCTTGGTTTGTCATAATACACTAGTAGATGGCAAAAGTTAAAAAAAAAAAAAAAAAAAAAAAGGCTGATGGCCACAGTGATATAGAGGACACTGGTGAGTATTAGAAATTCTAAGCGTCTAATGGAGGTGATGTTCAAAGTCTGCAATGTGAATGCTTCATATCAGTGTGGCAGAAATTTGAATTGAACATTGATTTTGGTCTCAACTATCTCAATACAGGGCTCATACCAGATGAAGGACACATTCACTGCAGTGATCCTATCGGCTGATTTAGAACATTCAGCTGCTATGCCTTCCGTTGGACTGCTTTTGTAAACGTGGTCACCATGGCTTCTCGTAAAGTAGACGAGCTACCAAGTGACACCGAGGATTTGGCTTCAGTCTCAGCGCAGACTTTCCGGCGCGGCCACGACGACATCACGGAGGAGCCTCAGCCAGATGCCATGAATGCTACGGTGAAATCCCAGAAATCTGGAAAATTTAGGAGGACTGCCCTGACATTTTTTGGAGTTCGGAAAGGTATCTGTATTTTACCTAGCTTCTTTGGAGGAAGGAGTAAAAATCTGAGCAAGTGGTCTTCTAAGAAAGGAATCCACAAAAGCAGAACACATGATGGGCTAAGTAAGGTTAGTCATGATGACAATCTGAGAAGTGGGTACACCTCAGCCGGAGATTTTGAGTACCACGGCCAGAGGGACTCTGCTGGAGAGCTCCACAGCAGCTGTCACAATGAATGTAGTCACCACACCACTGACCAGAAATCACTGACTCTTACCCGGCAGAAAAGGGGTTTTAGGAGTCTTTTTCAAAGTTTTAAGTATCACAGAAACCATAGAAATGTTGGGTTGGATAAAACTGAAATGATTGCAATGTCCTCTCCTCGCTGCAAGGAAGAGGTGCCTGTTGTCCAGGACAACACCATTCAGTATGTCACAGAGTGCCTGGGATCTGAACCTGATGTGCCTGATTTTGCAGATGTTATATGTGATATTTCCATTGGTCCTGAATGTATTGATGCTGATGACGTGCCATCTGAGAAGAGTGTGGAGCAAGACAGCCCAAAGTCTGAGCTCAATGATGAGACATGTGATGAAGAAATGGAGGAAATGAAATTGATGGCCGTAGTTTCCAGTGAATTGAAGGAGAGTTCTAGAGGGCGGAGCGAGCCTTGTCTGAAACTCGAGATGATGCCTGAGCCCATATTGAAGCCCGAAACACCTGCTGGCTCATCGGATCAGCTAAACCTGATTTACGGAGACGTTGCATCATTAAAGAGCTTTGATTCACTCACTGGCTGTGGGGACATCATTGCAGATCAAGAAGACGAAAGCATCACAGAGAGCACAGTGTCTGGAGAAAGGAGCAGAAATGGAGGAAAGAGGGCCTCTTGTTATCTTACTTATCAGGGTGGCGGTGAAGAAATGGCCTCACCCGAAGATTTGGATGAGGAGTGTCTACATGACTTCTGGGGAAATAATGCGTCAGAGGAAATTTGCTGTACTTGCAGCCAAGATCACACTGATTTGACCGCTGACCTGACAAGTTCTAACAATATGGACTTACTGAACAGCAACAGTGCACAGCAAGCCAGTGGCATGGACGTTTCTTCAATTGCTGATGTGTTAACTCCTCAAAGTGAGCATCAAGAATCAGTTCCAAATAGTGACGAGGGCTACTATGATTCAACTACCCCGGGGCCAGATGACGGACAAGAAAAAACTGACCGACTAAGGGCAGAGAGATTACCCAGGGACAGTTACAGCGGTGATGCCCTCTATGAGCTTTTTGCACCTGATGAGAGTCTCATCAGTCCACATTATGAAAACAAATCAAAGCTGCCCAGTTCAAAACAGTGTGAGTATTTAAGCGAGCCAGTTGATGTGACAGATTCCGCCTTTGTTCCAGACATGAATCGGTTAAAACTAAGTGCTGAACTGTATAAAGTTCACGATGGCCGAGAGATGCCGAGCACATGCAGCAGTAAGTCCTCGGAGTTGGTACAAAACATGGTTGGTCGTCAGGAAATCGGTATGAATAAAAACCGTAATTTGAATTCAAAAGCCCATGCATCAGTCAACAAGAATGATATAGAACCAGATGTATTTGATAAAAAGGGAATTGCGCCTGCTTCAACTGAAAAAAGAACAAAATCCCTGAATGCTGACTCTGAGAAAAGGCACAGCAGCGTGTCATTCGGAAGCACATCTGACCCAGATTTTGAAACATTTTGTGAACCCAAAGAGCAACATCTCGAGGAAAACAAGCCCATAGCTTTACCATACAAAAATATCAATTCTCAGTCTCCAGATGATAACAATGACTTGGATGATGGACAAACTGTGTGTTTCTCTCAAGCACTTGTGGACTACACAAAACACTCTCAGATGCTAAGTAACCTGCACAACAATGTGGATGATTTGGAGACAAACTCTGCCTTCACTCCAAATATGCAGGCCTTACCTACCATAGTCACATTTGATGTAGTGGATATGCATAATGAGGGTGAATACGATGAGCAGATTCACATGGAACTGGAGGAGGACATCTCATCGCCCTATCAGGAATTTGAAGAAAGCTACCTACAAAAAGATGCATTTGCTGAATGTGACTATCAAATGTTAGACCTCTATGAACAGAACCTGATCAGTAACACATGGGCAATTGCTAGTCTCCCGCGGCACCTAGGCCTTACAAGAGTCAGTCAGTCCATGCCTAATCCGTTGTCTCTAGACAGGAGAAGTAGGTCTCTGGACACAAAAAGCCTTGAGTTGAAGATGCCTGACGCATACAGAGAGAACAGAGCTGCTATCGTTTCTTGTCCTCAAACTGAAAAGGACTCTGAAAGAGATTCCTCACCGTATTACAAAAAGAATGTACTCGTGTCTGTGTCGGAGGTTAGAGACAGTAGCAGCATTATGGCCTTATCGTGGCAAACAAGGTCAGAAATGGCTTTAAGCCTTCCTCTGACAGATGGGCAATTCACTGAGAAAGTACAGAGTCTCAGTCAAACTCAAGTAAAACGCAAAATATTTTCTAGTTCATCCAGCAGTGATTGTCCTAACAGCACACTACAACTTTGCTCTGAGGTGTCCGACAGAGCGTCCTGTGATTTAATGTCACAGGACACAGAGCTGTACAACAGGCAGTATCGCCTTCCTTCGCAGTCTGATTCTTGTTTACCTCATAGCACCTTTGTTTATTCTGGAATGATGGATGATGAATCAGATGATGTTGATGAGGATGTTTTTTGTAAAGCTGCCACTAATTTGCAGTCCTATAATCAGTGTGGTAAAAGCAGACTAGTGGCAGGTAGAGAAGGAATATCTCATACTGGGAGTCCCCTGAATGCAGGTGTGTCTAAAGATAAAATGGCCATCCTCCGTGAAACAAGAACACCCAGGGATGTGGCCTGCAACACACTCCCCGATGCAACCTTTAATTAAAACGCTCTTGGCATTGAGATCACATGTATATGTGCTAAAGAGTGCTTTTATGTTACATCCAAAGGAGTAATTGTTGCTTAATTTTTTACTTGCACAACATATTGATTTGAAAACATGATGTACACTGTGAGAGACAGGACATGAATTGAAATTTTAAAATTCTGAAATGTGGAGTCTGTGCCAACATGCTGCGTCAAGTACATGGCTGTCTCATTGGGAAGTAAAAAGGGATTTTTCTGCATTTGCACAGTAACAGCTGTTTGTTTCACACAGGCCACACACGTCAGTCTATTCAAGGTGTTTGAGCAAGTTATAGTTTATAGCATTTGCATTGCAAATGCTGACATATTCATCTCATTAAGCTATTGCATTTCACTAGAATGAATATACCCATATGTAGCCTCAGTGTCCAGGTCTCAGTAGTAATGTCACACTGTTTAATGGGTATATATTAGCCTGGTCTCCATAGCACAGCCAAGCAGGGCTTACCAAGTCTTGCTTACCTTGCCAATTGCCCCGAAACATTTGTAGGCTTATGCTTTAACTGCCAGCTTATGTTTGTGTTTGATGCTTTTTCACAGCCTCTCTTTACTCTAGTAAGCTTTATGTTTGCCTGTCATGATGCTCAAATTGACTGTTTTTAGCTGTTTTTAGGGTTTACCTCATTTCAGGTCAGATTGGGTTTAGGAAACAAACAACAGAATATCTCAATTCGCAGAGAGGAATTGCTCAATCCACAATATAAAACCTGTCTCTTGTTATGCTGTTATTGTATTTGGCTTTATCTCAAAACATCAGCTAGTTCTTCCCCTCAACCCAGCAACAGGATAAACTGACGAAATGTCAGATGGAGTGATAGTTTTTGCAACTTAACTTCAGCTGCCACTTCATTTACATACTGTAGATAGCTATGCAAGGCCTATCTACTTGTTCTTAACTATAGCACATTTTACATGCAGTTACCCTGTGTGTGAAAGTACTTTAGATAAGATGTTGAAGAAACCGCCAGAGTAAAATATATATAAAATGGTGGAGAAAAACAAATCGAAGAAAAAAAAACTAGTAGTACCTACTGGTCTCAAAGATTTGGCCTTACTGTGGCTGTTTTTTTGTTGTTCCCATTTTCTAACAGCTTGACCACCTGTGAAGTTTTAAAAATCTTACTGAAATGATGCACTCCATTATTGCATTACTGTAAGCGTGTGGAATGAAAATGTAGTTGGATTTTAAAATATGTCAAAAGATAAACCTTTTTTACTTTATCATTTTCTTGTGCGTTTTGTGTTTGATAGGTCAGGCTAAACTGTCAGATGATGTAGTTTTTTTATAGTGTAATATTGAACAAATGTCAAATTTGTATTTATATTCTCAACTATTTGTACACTGTAACATTGTATTCAGAATGGTTATTGCAAATTGGCACTATTCTTTTTGTTTGAGTTTTCTTTTGTAATTTTGGATTTTGTTTGTCAAATTACACCCATGTTACATAAGGGGATTCTTCTTGAAAATCTGTTACTGTTTTTTGTCAGAGTAGAACACTGCCTTACACTAAAATAAACACAACAAGACATACATTTTTCCATTTTTATTTTCTGTCACTTGACCATATTCAGGGTCATGCAGGAGCTGAAGTTTATTCCAGCATCCATGGAGCCAAAGGCAGGGAAACCTTGGCAGATCTTTTGTATTGTTTACACATTGGCAAACACATTCACGTGGACACCTATAAGCAGTTTGTTTCAAGTTCACCTAAACACCTGAGTAGAACGTGTACGCCAAAGCGCCCCTGTCTTGAGTATGCATGTACACCATATACATAATTCATTTAAAAACATACATGACTACTATGATCTGCTAGATCAGTGTTTCTCAAATGGGTGTACTTCAGAGTACTGCAGGTCGGTGTGTGATTTAAAAAAAAAAAAAAAAAAAAAAATGTAAATTTAAAAAATATTTGTGCATATGAATGCCTAATTCCTAATATAATTATACGACATTAATTAATTTAGTGATACATTCTAAACATTTGACATTTAGCATTTAAGAGTTTTTTAGTTACAAGGTTGTTCTTCAGTAAATCAGACACTGATGGCGCAGTGCTGGAATGTACCTGTTTATTAAAGCTTTTTTTCTCCCAAAATTGTTCTGTGCTCGTCAAGGGGAACTTGGCTAAAAACATATTTCAAAGGGGGTACGTTATTGAAAGCAGTATTGAAGAACCACTGTGCTAGATCACACTTCTGTATTCAAACCATCAACCTGCTAGGGACTGCCAATGAAAATTAGCCTGCATGGCTAAATCTTGCACATTTTCATGTTGGACTCTGTGCTTATGTTGATTAATGTGCGTTGTCCCTTTTAAAAAAAAAAAAAAATCATTAAAAAAAACTAGAACAGAGTAGGTTTAGCTATTGTGGAATCAAACAAACAGTAGTACATTTTATTAGAATGTAAATTCCGATTTGAGTTCATGATAAAGTTATTCCCATTTCAACTACCCCAAGTTGGAATCTAAGACAAATCTGTCCTTGCTTGTTTGCAATGCTCAGTGTTCTGGTAAATGTCCCTACAAAAGCCACAAAGTATCACAAAAGCCCTGCCTTGATGAAACGTCTGATTAGTTAGCATGGGGCAGAAATCATGTTTGTAGCGGTGGAATGACCCCGGTGTCTTTTCATCGCTTAGATTACTTGTTTCCCTTGCGTTATCTGGCAACCCTGACCAAACTGCGACAGCGCCAATGGCAGCAAAACATAACTGTACAGGCGAGGAGGATGACAGCAACAAGGTAAAATGAGCACCGCCTGAAGTCAACGATAGCAGTGATATATGTGCAGATTATATAGATTATAGTGCTGTGTTGCTGTGGTTTTACCCCTGTTGAAAATGTTAAATGATCTTCAACTTTATCTCGAGTTATAGTAGTATTCCGGCAAAAATGTTTGCACACGCCAGGCAGCTAAAGCTAATGTTAGCAACCCGACGTTTAAGTTAGCCTGTGGAGCCGCTGTACGTTAGCTAACTAAACGGAGACCGGGTTGCCTGACAAGCTTGGTAGTTAGCGTTAGCTTGCAATAATAGCCATCTAATCGCTCTCTGGCCATTGACCAACAAGATAAACCGAAGTAGGCCGGTTAGTTTATTTAGCTAAAATGTTGACTCTCCAGCTGGCCAAGTAACGGTAAACTAGCATGCTATCGTCTGCTAACCGTAACTCGGGGCCTAGCTAAGGATGTCAAACCAGTTATCTCTAATCAAATTCAATCACAGAGGTGACGTCGTGTGCAGTAGTAATGTTGTAACGCTGTGTATTGTAAGTATAAGATCTTTCTTGCTGTCATATTGTTCCTCCCTTGCATCCCTCTCAACTCACGATGCTGTTGCCAATGATATCAAGCACTTAAGTTTTTCTATTGACGTGTCAACTAAGGTTAGTTAGCTAATGAATGCGAAAATGTAGTCCACCTAGGTTAATTCACCAGTTCGGGAGTTTTTATGTGTGGTCACTGTCATTGGGATCAATGCGGTGTTTGAATTTGGTTTGGTTGCACATTCATGTAGTGTGCTGTAAAGTCAAAACTGGTTGAATATGAGAATTCCGTTCAATTCTCACTTTCTTTTTGCCTACTGTTAATACCCCCCTGCTAAAGGGATAGTTTTTACTTTAAAATAATTATACTTTCCAACGTATTTAAACACATTATTAATTGGATAAGTCTCCAAAAGTCGAAATTATGTTTAAAAATATAAACAAATTAAGGAGAAGAAAAACCTTAAATTGGTTAAGTAGAAGCTCACATCAATAGACATTTAACATTACATATAATACACTTTAAAGAATGGGAAAGTATGAAGCAAGTTGTTGCCCAGAGTTATATTTATGATATGACAGACAGTGAGAGACAGAATGAGTCTAAAATGAGATGCGATCATAGTGCCATCATCTGATCAATGTAAATAAGGAATAAGATTATATTAGTTTTTCTTGGTTCCATGCCCTGGGTGAGAGTTTACTGTGACTCATGACCAGAAACTTACACTCTTAATTATGTTTGTGTGTGTGATTGTGCTTTTAAGCTCAGAAAATCTTCAAATGCGTTAATGACAGAACAGTGATAAGGTGTTGCAGTAGCCACTGATCAAGAGCATCTCTGTTTTGTAGTTTTGATAGTATGTCAGAAGAACTGTCTTCATGCAGAGAACTGGAAACTGATCTTGTTTTCCATTTTTGTGCTATCACAGTAACACTTATTTGCATTCTGTCATTTCCATCAGTTTCATAAAATAAATGCTGGCTTCTGTACAGTGGTGGCTGCACATAACCTTACATTTGTATTAATTATAATTGCTATCAAAATATCTGTCTAACCAAGTGATGCATGTATCCAACACTGACTATAGTGCAGTATAACACTGCTTCATACTGGATACTATATAGGGTCAGCAATGTAAACGATGGCTTCAGGGACCTGTTTCACTTGTTGCTATGAAACATAACCACACGAGCCTGTGCATGTGCAGAGAGAGTCTGGAGGCCTTGCTGAGTCTAAGCCTGTGTATCTGGAGGTGGAAGGGAAACGATTGGAAGAGCTCTGCTCCCCTAAACATGTATTGATGTGGTCATACGTGTCGTAAATGGCAGTGGGATGTGTGACTTCCACAAAAGTGCCTCAACATCCCTCCTTTTTCAGCTAGTTGTTTAAAAAGTTCAAACCTTAGTATGTTATCAATCCATGTCATAACAAGTTGTGATCAGCAGTGAGACAGTGTCTGACAACAGACAACTGATGCTGCTACACAGACCACTGCCATTAAAAGGTATACATTTGTAGCCATAGTTTGACCCTCAAAATATCTTATCAACCTTCAGGGTCTTCCATAAATATCAGTCTTGTGTATTACCTTATGATGGGGCTGTCAGTGACATAGTATTTGCTATGTAATGTCACTTTTTATTTCAAAATATGCTGCCTCAAGAGTTTTAGTGTAGAGTTGTAGTGTAGCTGTGTTCTGCGTTTACTGACTGCCTGAAGAGAGATGATGAGCTGTGTTTGTGTTAGTCGTGACTGGTAAAAAGGAGTTAGCTGATGACAAGGCTGTGTTGCTAAGCAACGCACATCATGGGCTGTGCCTCTTGAAGCTCGAAGCTGGCTGTATTCTACTCTCTGCAAGACTGGGAGAAAGTGTAGTCTAGTGTTTCTGTTAATTAATGCACTTGTTGTAAAGATTATTTGATGACCAATACCCATATGCAAAAATGTACAATTGGAGCTGTTAACAGTGTGGCATGATTATACTTCAGGCTCCCCTGAAGTCCTATTCTGCTTTACCATAAAACGGCTTTGTTCCCTAGGGACTTCTGTTCAATTCAGATGTGTCTGTTAGAGGGTTGGAGGCGCAGGGATACACTGTTCAGCCCACACTTTGTCTCAGGTTATGTTAACTCATGTGCTCACCCCATGTGTGTCTGGCTCGAATGTTGCTTGCTAGACCAGTAAGGCTTTTGTGCACATAGAAGCGAGGGTTGTTCTGCAGCACATTAACACATTTTGTGCAGGATGACTGTGGTTTTCAGTTTAACACCAGTTAGCCAGGGACCAGGGAAGTTAGGCGGAGACTTTGCTGTCTGTTTCATCTATATTTTTTTTTCTCCATATTGCACCTACAAGCAGGGCATCAGTGACAGTTCCTTTTTTGTATGTATTGTTCAAAAGTAGCAAAGTGAATTTCCGTAATATTCAGATGCTGATGCTATTGCCACACAACTTTCCCGCTGCATACCTACTACAACTAGGGCAGACACGTTTCACAAATGCATCACTGCTGTAGATGCTTTGCTATAGTTTAAATGCGCAGTTGGCTACAGCTTACACCTTTGAGGGTTTTGCCTGCCTATCTAACTCAAGGCGGACCGGGCCTGGACGAAAGGCATACCTGCCTGTCCTAGTAGTATCGAAACATTTCAAATGACAACCACCCTTAAAAAATAAATAGTTGTTTGTCACTGATGGCTAAAATTAGGCTATGCAATAACTTTACATTTTTATTTACAGAATTAAAATTAAGCTAAGTGTTCTTTAATAAAAAAGCCTGGGACAGAGGAGGAAAGAGAGAGGTGACGGGTTATAATTAGGCTATTTTAACGTATTTAGACTAGGACAGTAACTCAGTATAGGGAAGTTTAATTCACTGTCAATGTCTTCTACGGTCTAGTCTATATCCTTGACATTCCACTTCTGGGATGGCACCCTTGCCGCCGGAAAATCCGCCGGATTTCACGCATTTAGGTCGGATATCCGTTGCCTTGGGCTTCCTTAGTGTTGGCATTTTAAACGCCGGTCGATTCATGAGGACTATGGTTAACCTTTTCACAGATCTCTGCAGGGTAAATCCAGACAGCTAGCTAAACTAAGCTTTTTGTTGCACGACTAAAACAACTTTTAAACGTTCACATGTTCCACCAAAACAAGTTCCTTCCGAGCCTATTTTGCAGCGGCACCGCAGCTTTTCTCCAGCGCTTAGCACCGCCCAAGACGATTGTGATTGGTTTAAAGAAATGCCAATAAACCAGAGCACATTTTCCTCCCATCCCGAAATGCTGTGTGGAGTAGCCAGACTCTCCTCCAGCGCGCTTTGGAGGAGAGTCTGGCAAAGCGAGACTAACTACGGTCTAACGCTTTCTAAATAAACCAGCCAACCAGATGAGACAGTTCAGGGTCAGTCTGGGACTCAAACCAGAGAAGGGTAAGCGATGATACAAGTTACTGAAATATTGAGGAATAGTCTAACAAGTAAAAATGTACTTTTGTTTTAGTTATTTTTCATATTTAACAGTCAGCACAGGAAGTACAGAGCAAGTGGCTTTGACCCAGCATGGCCGGAAGCCAATAGCTGGCTGATGAACACACCTGATGGGATGTTGTGTCCTATAGAGGTGTTAAAATTAATCAAATAATCGATGCATCGAATCGTGGACATGGACGATGCTCCATCAATAATCGACCGGGCCATAATCGATAATTTCTGTTTACAATTTAATGTATGCCTAACAACATTTCTGTTTACATATTCTGTTATGTTTTGCACATTCAGGAAGTGCCATGTGCTCAGTGCTGTATTGTTATGTATCCAATTTATTTTTGAAGCTTGAAAAGCTATGAATTGAATATCCTGTATGGCTTTAATAGAAAAATGTATTTGTCGCATCGTGATGCATTGAGATATCGAATTGAATCGAATCTCTGACATGATAATCGTAATCGAATTGGGAGATCAGTGAAGATTCACACCTCTAGTGTCCTATGCTGAAAACCCAGTCCCTCACATCATTTTCATTTCTAAAGCAACCACTCTAAGGGTGCACACACAAACTATATAGCTGTAGGGCAAATGTGCAATAAATACACAAACACTTACACTTTGTAGCAATTTGTAAGAATCAATGAGTTTGTAGGTGAGACATAACATTTCACTGAGAAGAGGAGTGTTAGTCAGACCAAACGAATGGCCTGCAGACATTGCAGACTATTTAACCAACCAGTTTCACCAAAAAAGATCAAACTTGGTGTTTTTGAACTGTCAGAAACAGAGAACATATGTCCCAATTCAGATCCTTTTCCTGAGCTGCTGTGGTTCTTTTGGTAACTTGTTTATTTGGGCAGGTGACTAATATGACTAATGCTATCACTTGCCCCAGATAGCAGTGTTTCCCACGGTTGGAGAATGTATTGGTCTACCACAAGTGGGGTGGAGGTTGGGGAGATGAGGTAGCTGAAGACAGTAAGACTAAGTCTACATTAAGCTGATTTGCGTCCATACATTAGCATCAAATGCACAATATAGCCTGGTTGTTCTCATTTCAAATTACTCTGTTTTTTTGTTGTATTAAATAGTTGTTTAATTGTGGCCCATAAACATTATATGTTAATCAGCAGTCATTCCCAAGCGGTGATGATAAAATCGGCGGTGAATGTGTAAAAAGCTTTATAATTTTCTTTAAAAGCTATCTATCTAGCAGCTACAGCTACAGCTAGCTACACTATCAATCGCTTTTCCAAGCAGACTTGAATGTAGGAAATGGAATTACAAAATAATCCTTTTCAGTGGGCCAACAAAATAAAGTGTATTTACTGGAACAGTGGGAAACAATTTATTTTCAAAATAATTTTAAGGTTAATGTTAAACACACATTACTAATTGAAGCCTATCATTGTGCTCTCTTTCAGGATTTAATAGTTTGATTTTGCCTGCCTACATAAGGGAGAACGTGTTACTTTTGCTCTGCAAAGAGCCTGTAGCGCTAAAGTCCAGCATTCAGTATGATTCCCTGGTTGCGGTGGAGGTGAGGAAACATGGGGTGGAAATCTGAGGTGTCAAGACGAACGTGATGACAGTATGGTCGATGGTGGAGAAGCTCAAAATGGAAAAACGCCCATGCAGGGAGGAGAACATTGACTCAAGCAAGGCCCAGCATGCCAGTGATGATTCTGAGGATGGAAGCAGCTCAGAAAGCGAATCAGAAGAGCAGCAACACCAGAGGGTTCAGGTGAACAACAGCAGGTGTAAGAAGAGGGAGCCCTTGGCTGTCGCAAAACCCCACCGACAGCTCTGTCGCTCTCCATGCCTTGACCGGCCCAGTTTTTCCCAGAGTAGCACTGCGCAAGATTGTCGTGAGGATGTCACCAGCGCGGGACCAGGGATCAAGCCTGCCAGTGGCAGAGAGTACCAGACTAAGATGGAATTTGCATTGAAGTTAGGCTATTCGGGAGAGCAGGTGGAGACAGTGCTCAACAAGCTTGGATCTGCTGCGCTTATTAACGACCTTCTTGCCGAGTTAGTAAGGCTTGGAAACAAAGTAGAGCCTGAAATTCAACCCTGCATCAGTACGGCCACATCAATATCACGGCCCCCCTGTGTGAAGGAGACGGTTAGTCCAGAGGTGTCAGTGGAAGACGACTCTGCGGATACCTTTGATAACCTCAGGCCCATCGTCATTGATGGCTCAAATGTGGCAATGAGGTAAGACACTAAACAACATACACTCACATTTAATTGGTCTTTGCTTCATGCAGAATGTACTTAGTCCCTGAAACATTTGCCTCTTATGGAGGTCCATTTCATTAGAGGTAAAAGTAGCCCTTAGACTACATTGTTTTGTTTTCTAGCCATGGAAACAAAGAGGTATTCTCTTGTCGTGGTATCCAACTTGCTGTTGAATGGTTCTTGGAGAAAGGACACAAAGACATCACTGTGTTTGTCCCAGCCTGGAGAAAGGAACAGTCGAGGCCGGACGCCCTCATCACAGGTAGTAATGCTTTTTGAAGTTATACTTAGTTGTTGGTAAGTTGTAGTTTGTTGTAGACCTTGTGGTGTGGTCATGGTCCACAAGAAAGGGGTGCTTGGACACTTCACATGTTTTTATTAATTATAAAATACTATAAAATAACCTATAATACATACATTGCCATCCAAAATACATTGTGATAATAGATTGTGGTTGTTTTTGATGGAATTATGACCAGCTGTTAACAAACATTACAATTCCTTGAAATTTCTCTTTCAGATCAAGAAATATTACGCAAACTGGAGAAAGAGAAGATCCTGGTTTTCACCCCATCTCGGAGGGTTCAAGGCAGGAGAGTGGTGTGCTATGATGATCGCTTCATAGTGAAGCTGTCTTATGATTCTGATGGAATTATTGTGTCAAATGACAACTACAGGGACTTGCAAAATGAGAAGCCGGAGTGGAAGAAGTTCATAGAAGAGCGTCTCCTAATGTACTCATTTGTCAATGACAAGTAAGAAAGCGTGATTCATTCTTACGGCAGCATAATTATGTAAGAATGCACTCTAGGACTCTTTCAGCCCCTGAGTATAGTCAGATTTTGAGGATTGTTAAAAAAAGATAAGATATCTCCCCCACTACAATACAAACAAAC
This sequence comes from Sander lucioperca, assembly GCF_008315115.2. Classification (NCBI taxonomy): domain Eukaryota; kingdom Metazoa; phylum Chordata; class Actinopteri; order Perciformes; family Percidae; genus Sander; species Sander lucioperca. Next base: position 10,500,046 of record NC_050185.1, on the reverse strand, counting down.
TTTACGTCAAAGTTCGTAGTATAAATGGTTATTTATTCAATACATTTTAAGACTATTTAGGTGTGATATTATACACTAATACGGTTTGCAAAATCTATTTAGTGATTGTATTATGACCTTTTGCTAATTGGAAAAAAATGGGGAGACCAGTTATTATATTTTGTTGTGTGGCTTAATGCTGGAAATAAAAAAGCTGACATTTAATAATAACATTTTCTGAATGGCTATTTTGAATAGGTTTATGCCACCTGATGATCCATTGGGAAGACACGGTCCAAGTTTAGAAAATTTCCTCCGCAAGCGTCCTGTTGTTCCAGAGCACAAAAAACAACCATGCCCCTATGGTAAGGAACATATGAACTAAATGTCTTTTCAAATCAATGTCTGTTGCATTTTGCATTTTTGAATAATGTAAGTGTGTGCTTTTCTTGACATGGTCTACTCTTTCTTTACACAAGGGAAAAAGTGCACATATGGACATAAGTGCAAGTACTATCATCCAGAGCGTGTCAACCAGCCACAGCGGTCAGTGGCTGATGAACTACGGGCTTTTGCCAAATTGTCTGCGGTGAAGACAATGAGTGAGGGGGCTTTAGCTAAATACGGTACTGGTCCAGCAACTGTAAAGGGGGACAGCAACTCTGAGGTCAAACATGTGGCACCAAAACGTCAATCTGACCCCAGTATTCGCTCAGTGGCCTGTGAACCTCCCGAGGCACTGTCTGTTGCTAGGAAGTCTGAGACAAATTCAGTGCCTTCCCTTGTGTCTGCTCTCAGCGTGCCCACCATGCAGCCTGTCAAGAGCCACGCAGCTGGGGCCTTGAACACACGATCAGCCAGCAGCCCAGTGCCAGGTTCTTTGCAGTTTGCACACAGTTCCCTGGAGCACATGTCTAGTGTACAGTACCCTCCTATTTTAGTTACTAATAGTCATGGCGCCTCGATTACATACGGTGAACAGTTCCCAAAGTATGACTCGGTTAGTGACCATGGTTATTATTCACTGCACAGTGATTTTTCAAACATGAGCATGAGCAGCATGCATAATGTCGACAGTTTCTGTAGCATGGAGCACGAGCATGGTGTGTATCAGAGAAATCCCAGCCACTGCCCTGAATCCTGCCTCAGCCATTCAAACAGTGACTCCTTCTCCTCTTATGGGGACCTGTACCCGAGCTCCATGGATAGTAGCTTAGAGGAGAGCATGAAGGGGCAGCAGCAGTCTTCTGCACAGGGTAGGATGCAAGCTTTCTCCCATGGGTTTCGTCATGAAGCACTGACCAGAGTACAGAGTTATGGACCTGAGGAACCCAAGCAAGGCCCCCGTAAGCAGTCTGGATCTCATCTGGCACCACGTATCCAGCATGTGGCAGTGGGAGCCAGGTCCAGCTGTCCTGGAGACTATCCCCTCACTCAGAATGTCCTCCCACCTTTGTCCTCACAGCCCACACGGTCTCTTGGTATGACTCGTATGGACAGCATATCAGATTCAAGGCTATATGATAGCAACCCAATGAGACAGAGGCGACCTCCACTGTGCCGTGAGCAGCATGCAAGCTGGGACCCTCTGCCATGTGGTAATGAGTCCTATGGCTATCATTCATATCCTTTGAGTAACAGCCTGATGCCGTGTTGCGAGCGGGTGATGGTCCGCAGCATGCCAGACAAAATGGAGCAAATCTGGAACTCACCATGGGAGATGCCATCTGCAGCTGAACACCAGGAGCGGTATGTCATCCCAGACCACCAGTATCAAACATATCGGAACCTTTGTAACATCTTTCCTGCTTACGTAGTCCACTCAGTAATGGAGAAGAATCCTCACTTAACAGATCCACAACAACTTGCCGCCGTCATTGTTACAAAACTGAGGTCATGCCATTAGGCAGTTCATCTTATAAAATATTTCAAAAGTGATATGATAAGGGAAATAAAGTTTTTGATTGCAAGGATAGATTGCAAAGATAGGCACATGTTTAGTGTTGCTGCATGTGCAATATCTGCCCTCAGGAGTTTTTTTTTTTTTTTTTTTTTTTTTTTTTATTTCTCGGGTGGGATATCAGATTTGACATCACTAAGATGACATAGAAGTAGGGTTGGGTATCGTTTGGGTTTTTTCCGATACCGGTGCTAAAACGATACTTTTAAAATGGAACCGGTGCCTGAACCGAAATATATGTAATATATTTATAATGTATATAATATAAAATATAAAAAAGGAGCACAAAACGACAGTTGGCGACGTTAAAGAACGGCTTGTTTATTGCTAAGGCCATATGGTCAAAATTAAATGTTTGATTAATAATGTAATAACAATAACTTATAACAATGACTTATTTCACCAGTAAATTGCTGGTAAACGAGTTTCAAGTAAACGCACCGTCTGTGTGTTGTTTTTCCAGCAGCTGCAGTCAGACTGTTACGTCCCGGTGTTGGAATCCTCTACAGGGAAATACAGTCACACTTTACACCGCTTAACGTAAGCTGTCAGCATTTTAACCATTTTGTTTAATCCAGCTACTAGCTAACGGTAACGTAGCATCCCGAGCAGCGATGCTTCTGAAAAAAAAAAAGTCAGGCACCGAAATTTTGTTCTTATTCGGTCTTGTTACTACCGTTTACGTCGGAACCGGTGCCCTATTGGCACCGCGTTTCGGTACCCAGCCCTACATAGAAGTAATCAGGATAGAGGAAGTTTATCTCAAATTGTAAAGCTACGTTTCTATATGAAGTGTGGTGCAGTTGTTATAAAGTATCACCTTATTTAGAATTCTGGTTCATAACACATTCATAGTACCTGAGCAGGAGATGCATAGCAGCTTTGGACCATATCCGTGATTAACTGAACTTTTATTGAACTTCATTAATTCTAGAAAATATATATAGAACATTTGGCAGGACTGTTAAATGGCCCTTAGATCAAATAAGTGTTTCTGTTGATTTAAAGTGTTAAATAAATAAAGAATTGTGAAATAAATAATCACAGGAATAAATTGTGTAAAATATATAAATGAAATTGCAATCTGTGAAGTAATTTAGGAAATAATTAAAACTTATTTTCAATGTTTTGCTTAAGGGTTAATATTTATTTCACAGTAGACATTTAGTTTTATTTTTTTATTAAGTTCCATTTTTCAAAAATGATTTTTTTCTTCGTTGATGGCATTTTTTTCTCCCAATGACACTTTGTCCTGTAACTTTTTATTTCATGCCACATTTCACGACAGTGACTGGTGTTGTCACCACCCTCTCACCTTTCAGCCAATCCATTTCCCGCTGCCTCTCTTAAGCTAGCAAGCTCAACAACTGCTAAACTCTGAAGAGCAAATAGACAGGGAGCCTTATTCTGTTATCGCTCAAGCCAAAAGGAGCTAGCTACCACTGCTAACACTGGCTCTTCACTTTGACACTGCGTAATAATCCAAGCTCACAAGCCAGCCTAGCTAGTTAGGCAGTTAGCATTAGCCATCTTGACAACTTTGGAGTTGTTGTTGTTCTAGGTAACAGGTGCTAACTGGCTAAATTTAGTAGCAGTTGTTGAGCTTGCTTGCTTGAGATTGGTTTGAGAGGTGACAGGGCTGACAACACCACTGTCATGAAAAAATTAAAAATTCAATTTATTATTATGAAAAATGACTGCATGAAATAAAATGTCTATAAAATAAAACTTGACCTGAAATAAAAGTGTCACTGGGGTAATGCCATTGTGAAATAAAAACAGTTTTGAATAAGACTGTGTCTATAATGAAATAAAAATGATATCCAAAAACTGGAATAACATTTCATAATGAGTTGAATTTTAATACTTTCATAAATTATCTTACAGATTGTTGGTTCATTTATATAAATGATTTTACAGTTTATTCACGTTTATTTCACACTGTCTTTATTTAATTAATATTGATTACGTAATTATGATGGCCAGCTGGTTAACCATCATAATTTGAACCTAACTTTAAAGGGGCTGTACTCACATTCAAAACATTAATATTGCAGCAAACGAATATTTGGTATGAAAAAATATGGAGTAATGGAGCAGGCATAGGTTTTTCATGTATTGGGGGAACGGTCCGTGAGAGCCACATGTACGGCAATCGCAGCCTGCTGTTTTTTTCAGTATTTAGAGTACAGCCCTTTCAACCATAATGTAATTCGAACTAATGTAGCTAGCTAGTGTAATACTGAACCTTGTGACAATGTGAACTAAGTGGAACAATAAACAGGTTAGCTACATTTTAACGCTGTCAATACAGGAAGTAATAACTCTGCAACATATTCTACAATCGCCTCATTAAATCTGACATAAGAGTACGTCAACATTTGTACACCATGTAGCTTTTATGAAGATCTAGTTCAGGTCCTGTGAATGTGTTATGAAAGGCATCTAAAGTGTTTCTGGTGCAGTGGAACTATAAATAACCTTGCTTAGGTCTGCCTCTGCTGTATATAATTCTTGTGACTTTTTTGTGCATTTATTTTGAAGATAAGTATGAGGGAGGTAGTAACATACCTCACAGCATGAACTATGACATTTAATGGCCTTATATCTGAATGACCTCACGCTTTAGTCATTGTCTGATTGGTTTCAATGAACGTCTTAGTCATTGAAGCCTCCTATTTTCAAATGTAAAGCACTATCTCAGTATCTAAAGAGATATATTTTCTCAGCCTCACTTAACAAAGCTACTATTTTGGTAGAATTTGACAGTGCACAAAGCAAGCCAAAAAAGAGATTTGACTTGTATACATGTGCACCTATATATGTACATAGAATCACACAAAAGCCATTATTTCGAAGTCATTTATAAGCTGCTAAATAATGCCAAAAAAATATAGAATTTATATAGTGTCAGTATTCTACATAACTTTACATTTTGGTTCCCAGAATCAATTGGATTACAGTATAAACTAACCTCTGTGTTTGGATAATTTCCTATGGTGTACTGTATAGTTACCTTTCTGATTTTATTGGATGCTACATCCAAGATTTATATATTTGTCAAATTTGTTGTGCTGATTTCTTTTCAATGTGAAAATATTCAAAGTATCTTTGTTTCAAACAGTAGCTCTAATGGACTTCTTCAAGTTGTCAGTGGAGCAGTGTGTTTTCAGGAGCGGGTTCATTGTGTTTCAAAGACTACTTTTACATGCACTTAAGCGGTCTGATGCTTTTCAGCTTTTCTCAGTGACCTGATTCCTGATGCATACGTGAGAAATGAGAAGCCTTTTATCAGTTTAAAGCATTTAGGAAAACTTGGTTAACCCAGCTAGATTTCTGATGGAATTTGGCCATTTATGCACTTTCTAAAGAGTTTTTTTTCATTTTTTTTTTTTTTTTTTTACGTGTGCTTATGTGCATCACAGAGACCCAGGACAGGGAAAGTATCATCACTGTGGCAGTAAACTAGCATGATTAAAGGCAATATTGTTACTAATGCCCATGCATCATTGCATCTAGAACAAACCTATTGATTGCCCTATTCTAAATGTAAATGCTCTAGTTTATTAAATGAGCTTTGTCTGTTTCCACAGATGAACAGTAAAGAATTTGTTAAATGTAAACACATGCACACAGTAAAACATGCTATTCCATCCTCACTTTACTGTCAGTCCAAATGCTCCAATCAAAAAAATATCAATCCTATTACTTACTGTAACAAGTAGCTATATAACATATTAGATACACTTAAAATGTGGATGAGGGATGGGAATAATCTGCTTTCTGGCAAACTGTGTGTAAACTGTGGTTTTATAGGAATCAGACTATTGCAGTGCATCTAAACCAGTTGCCCAGTTTCATGCCTTAACCGGATTTCTGGCTGTAACCTGGTTTCTTATGTGCATGTAAAACATAGTGGAACTTTGAGAACTCATTTCACTGGGCAGTTATGTGACTTTGGTAGGAACAAGTGGTAGAACTGTACTTTTAGAGATGGAAACAGTGTTTACCATCACAGTTTAAATGTTTGCACAAGTAATTCTGCAACAGACTGAATATTTACCTGATGTTACATTTGTCAGATAAAATGATAAGGATCTGGCTGATACGGTCAGCCCTGGCAGTGAGTTAAATATCTGATTCATTTTGTTATATCTTGTAGAGTGTGAGGTTTCAATAATTATATAAAAAAATGAAGTGAATGCTAAGAAAGCATGTTGAAGATAAACTTTAATGTATGGCTTTTTATGGGAGGCTGTCTTGCTCGAATACAGATGTACAGAATTCGTACATGCAGCCAGTCTCCAAGGATCATGGAAGGGTCTGGCTGTGCCTTGCAGCACATTGCTCTCAGGATGCTTTCAATTTTCTAGTTTTCAGTCTCTCCCTGCCAAAAACCAGTGGTTACTGGCAAGAGTCTTTTCTGATCTAGTAGTGATATATTTTGTGAAAATCCTACATGTAACATGTAATACCTTAAAGTTAGTTATGTACAGTTGAAATGTGGAGATGGCATTGCAAAACTTTGTACTTTTTGTGTATATTCTCATTATGCACCTTGAGATCTAGAAAAGTGGGCTAAGAGGATGGCTTTACGTGATGCAGCTTTAGACAGATGAAGTAATGTTGGTATCCATAAGGGTGCCCATACAGCCAAAAACAAAAATGGCTGCTTTTTATAGTACGCTGATTGTCTGGCAGTTGTTTTACATTTTACCCATGAGTGGGGGCCTAAGGATGCTAATGTTAGATGCTAATCATGACATCTGGTATGGCCTCCGGGTCATCTTATTCACAAGACATATTAACTAATGCTAAGCACATTCATGCTCCCAAGAGGATTAACCCCCCTATTTTTAATGATCCATTGCCTTGTCTCTACTCCCACCCTCAGGACAAAATGCCACGTGAAACATTCAGCCGACTAATTGAAGAGAGGTTGTAACACGTAAAGCCAATCCTAATAGCAAGATCATGCTTTAAATGCATTTAAAGGGAAATGCCACTTAATTTCAGGATTCAGGTATGGTACCCCTAGGCCTGCTATTGGATTGCATGAGCATTACAAATTTACAGTATAATATGTCATGCCAGTAAAAGAGAGGAGCTCCCCCTCCCAATGTCAGATTTGTGTTAATTGTGACTCCATTGTGAGTCAAATAACGGGGAGTTTATTTCGTTGGTGTTTTATTATCTTAAATAATTAAAAACACAGGGAAGTGATGTTGAGCTTAAAGTCTAGAAAGTTGGGCTCCCATTTGTAGTAAACGGAGCAGCATGAGACGCCACAGACTCGTATATTTGTCCTTTGTTTTAGAAAAGTGTTCATGATTACAGAGAAAACTTGTCTGTACATTTTTAAACTGAGTGGTATTACTCTTTAACAGGGCTAATTATGCGAGCCTGACTTTGTCTCTTTATAATGTTTAGGTACAACCATGGTTTATGAACAGACATAAAGAAAAAAAAAAAACATTTGAATGTGTTTTGCCCAAATCAACTTTGGGCTTTGCTGACTTTGTTTTTTCATGAAAAAAGACGAGGCCACCTAAGGCCGGCTGTCTGTTCATGAGAAGGTGAAACAAACTGCCTAAATGTTTCTTCATG